>NC_043760.1:5670960-5725960 GCF_902148845.1 Salarias fasciatus | reverse complement strand
GAAAATCAAGGGAAAATGACCAGTAACTGGACAGCAGCTGGTGCATGAGGTATAATGTCCTCAGGGTAGGTGGCTAAAAACTGCAGAAAAACAGTCAACTTTGATGAGTAACAAAAACAAAATGGCTCGACAAATTGGGCCATATGATCCCAAAACTGCAGCTGGTCTGCAGCTCTTGGAGTTTTTTTTCCCCCAGATTTCAGCCGCGCCAGAAACGGTAACCAGGGTCATTAGTGTTGTGCTTGTTTCGGTTTGCTGGATGTGATTAACAGGTCATAAAATACGCATAAATGTTCGGGAAAGAGTCGGCTACGCAGAGGCCCCCGTTCACAGCCAGCAGGCCTGGAAGGATCGGCCACAAACCGAAACACGCGGCTTCAAATGGATTCTCGTCTCTGTGTCTGGGCGGAAACACAACCTGCAGATGGACAAGTGGTCATGACATGAGTGCAAAGTCATTACTGCAGTCTTTCTATCTGTGTGCAAATCTGACAGATCGCTGAAATATGAATTAACCACCTCACACAACCTCCCCGTTCCACAGATCCGGCTTCTGTCTGCAAAACAAGTCGCTGCAGAGGAGACGATAGAGACGCTGAATTTTAATTTCCCATCGCTCGATCTCCTTGTCCCACGTTATCCACTATTGTATTTCTGCTTTAATTGCACAAAACTCCTCTAAACTGTAAACAATGCAGCTCGATGAGAGCTTAACGAGTGGGCGAGCACCCCCATGTTTGAGGTGATTAGGCATTAATGAGCCTGTCTGTTAATTGCACACATTGAGCTCAACATTAATACTGTGTACTGAACACTCTGCTAGGCTTAAGGGATCATTACACACACACGCATACACACACAGTTTGGTGTCCTTCAGCATGACATGCAGTGAAAGCTGGCAGATGTTGCAATAACTCATGATTACCTTTAATAGCTTGGTGTGACATGTGTTTTGTCCCGCGTTGATGGAAAGCGGGGCGACAGCTGACTGTTCAAACAAACTCACAGCTGCTCCACCAACACACACTGAACCACCCACGTCTTTTGTCACAGCTCCGCTGCTTCAGGACGTCTGAGAAAACAACCGGGAGGGAAGAGTTCATCTCTTTTTTCTTTTTTTTTTTTCCGTCGCACCCATTGCATGGCTCATTGAACGTCATTCTAATTTCTTCCCACTCATTTCTGTTTTCTTTTCCTTAATTACAAATGTTAACCAACTGATGAAACGTTCACGTTTATCATGGTCAGAGGGCTCTGAGGTGGATATTTAGGTGCAATAATGACTCAATTTGATGAGGCGACAGTGAGGAGTAAACGTTGCCTCATGGATAAAAAACCTTGGTTTAAATCCAGATTGATCCTTTCCATCAGGAGTTTGCTTGATTTTCAAACCCAACTCGAACTCACTGTCCAGAGAACACCTCCATTCCCCAACATCGCTATTTAGATAAAGCATGATGGATGACTGGACCAACGACTGACCAGCAGATGCTTTATACGATGATAAAAGGAAGAATGTAGGAGCTTTGTGATCATCCTGGCGTATTTGTCCTTTTCTCTTCTAAATTAATGAAATAAAATACCTATAAACATGAGGGAGAAGCTCTCAGGGCTTCTCAAAGAATCTAAATGAATTACAGAATTTTATTGTAGATCCCCGTGAACACAGAATTAACTAAATTAAAGTATTTTACACTTTTCATTGTAATATTTCATGACTACCAATGTGACATCGGGATTCCTAAGTGCAAAAGGGACTTCTCCATTTGTCACGGTTTAAAAACTGCATTTGTGAGGCCTTCAGGCACGTCGCTGCCAGACGTCACCCCGGGGGGTCGCTTGCAGTTTCTCGAGCCCCCTCTGAAGAAGCCTTTAAATACACTGCCCCTCCTACAGCGGCTCCCTGCATTCTGTTCACAAGCGTTCCTTTAATTTGGCGTCCATTTTTGTTTGCAGAAAGGTGGAAAACATGAACAGGCCTTTAGAATGCGGAAACCCCCTGAGCATTAGATGATTAAGAAGTGATGCTGAGCATCAAATTGTTCGATTTGCATGAAGATGTGTTGAGTTAATTACTTGTGATTGAGTTTACTGAGGACTGGTTAGGCCGTCTGTCTCTAATGTTCGCTGTGCCTCATCCCAGCACAGGGTTCTCCATGCTCATCTTTACTTTACTAACCTGGAACTTTCAGTCCAGAACTCATCGCAGCATGTCCTGTAGGTGATGAAGTAACAAGTTACAGAAATAAAAACAGGAATTAGTTCCTGTAATTGTGTTGCTTTTGTAACAGGTTACTCCCAAAACTGTTTATGTGTCACTCCTCTCTCCATCTCCTTCATTCTGTCTCTCTCTCTCTCTCACACACACAAACACACACACACACACACGCATATAGACAAAAACCTTTATATAGTAAGTCAGGATCTGTGTTTCTGTTGTGAATAACTTTGCAAAATATTAACGTAACAGGCGTGATTCCAAAGATAAATGAAATTTCAGCGTCCTCTGTTTTCAGGCTTTACTGTTAAAGGTGCTGTAGGCAGGATTACCTTCGCCAGATGGCGATTTGACCCATCCGAGATGGCGATTTGAAACCCGGCGTTGTGCCCACCTCGGGGTGCCGAGCGGGGCCGGCAGTGTCACGGCCGCCTGCGCCGGCGGGTTGATTCACCTGTGACCTTTTCACGGCGGGCCTGGGGTCAAAGCCTTTTTTTTAAGAATTCCAGTAGAAACAGACGGCGTCCTCCGTGGAGTTTTGATGATGTTATGTCTGACCAGGCAGGTAAACATGCGGGCCTGGACTTCCTCATGCGCGTTCACGAGAAGTAGAGCTTTGAAGCGCCGCCCCTCGACCAATCAGGATAGAGCCTCAGGGGCTCTTCTGATTGGTCAAACATACCGGGAGCGGTCGAGATTCCTTTTCAGCTCAGAACAGAGACAGATGGAAACGCTGCGCCCTCGCGGTAGTGCAATTATACTACACTCCTAAAGGATTATCAATGGATACTCTAACATTTAATCCAAAGAAAACACAGAAAAATTAGCATTGACTAGCAAAATCCTGCCTGCAGCACCTTTAAATAATTAATTAGTAACTCAAAGTCCAAACGAATAGCTCAGTGTATCCAATTGGACAAAAAAGTAGAAGCACAAAAACTCCAGCTTCTTCCACATTTAGCTCAGAGAAAAGTCCCGGGAAACGGCATCCCTTAAGTTAACTATTACCACTTAGCTTGTCATCACACTTCACACAAACTACTGCTTTTGTTTTGATGAAACGGCTGACGTCATTCTGAAGTCGTGAGTTTGTGCACGGGGCGGCCGTCCTGCCCGGATCACTCCACTGACACGTGTCCCTCCTCCGCCGCAGGTTACGACATGGACGACGGATACTTCGACGCCATCCTGGGAGGTGAGTGCAGGTATTCTCGCCACGTCCAGACTGCTGCTGACTCTTGATATTCAAGCCTCATTTCAGCTTCGACAGACAATGAAACGAAGCGGCGAGGCGACGGCGTCCCCGCCTCAGTAAACACGCCGCTCTTTTAGGCAGAAAGCGCCTGCTAAATGTTCTGAAGCAAAGGCTTTAAAGCCACTTCCAGCCGTCTGGAGCGGCGTGGAGGGGCTTTATTTGGCCTTCAACATCCTCCCAGCAGCCCCAGGACCTCATGCTTTCTGGGTGTTACTCAAGGACAACGCTTTTTCTTCTCCCCACAGCAAATAGAGCAATTTAATCGGCTTCTTAGGTTGCCAGAAATCATGTTTTCCTCTCTGGAAAATCAATAGCGCTCCACTCTACAGAATAGATCCACTCCACTGCTTCACAGATGAGACAGGTGAATAATTACATGCGAGCACGTTGAAGCAGTTTCTCTGAATCCTGAACCCGTCGGTTCTTGTTTTCTGACTCTGTCTCCGCAGTCGTCATTGCCACCGTCGTCCTGGTGCTGATCGCCTTCGCCGTCGTCCTGATCCGATACATGTTTCGGCACAAAGGCTCGTACCGCACCAACGAGGCCAAGGGCACGGAGTTCGCCGAGACGGCGGACGTGGCGCTGCGAGGCGACCCCGTCCTGCAGGAGGCCGTGGACGACAGCAAGAAGGAGTACTACATCTGAGCTGCCGGGCCTGCTCTGTGGACGGAGACTGGAGACACTCAGCGGGAACTGTGACTCAGCAGGACGCTTCACAAGCTGTAGATCCAGGAAGCGTCACCCGTCCCCGTGCCGACCGGGAGGGCTGCTTATTCTTGATATCTGTGTGTGAGAAGAGGAATTAGATCATGAAGTGCTTTTATAAATTATTACAGAAACAATTACAGCTGCCAGCTCGCTGCTTCTGGTTCTTTAGACATTGAATTAATGAGGATTACTCAGACAGTTCGGGGAGACACTTGATCCGCAGAGACAGAAAACTGTTTTTGACCTCTGGCACTTTGAGGCAGTGAGTTAAAGTTGACATCGGTCTCGACCTGAATCCAATTCCGAGCAGCGGTAAGAACCTCCGTTGAATTTGTTGGAAAATTACAGTCTCAGAGTCAGAACTGAGCAGCCGATATTTTAAATCCATTTCGGTTCAGACGCCACATGCAGCACATTTTGGTTTCCTCCGCCTCAAAATGTTTCTGTACAAGAATCAACGTTGAGTTTTCTTTTTCTTTTCTTTTCTTAAATCACAGCGTTTGAGTAGGAAGTGACGTTTGCGTCCTTCAGGCCCCGCTTTGTGCGTAAGCAACATTTATAAATGAGGCCCTTGGAGTTTGGAACACTGAGGACGAACCTCTGGGAAACGCTGCCCAGTGACGGGAAGATTGTCGGGTTGTGAACTCTGACGGCTGTAAAGCGTCAGCAGCAGCTGTGTTCATCGATTTCTTGACTGTAGATGTTGTGGTGGTCGCTCTGTTCCGGAGCACCTGATGGGTTCAGTGCATCGAGTTGACTGGTTTCCATGGTGACCGTTCCCCGCTTCCCAGCCAGACACCCCAATCAGCCCTTTAAACTACAGTGTCTCTCACTGTTTTTAGGGTAAAACCACATTGATGAATTAGAAGCAGCAGTTATTTCTTGGAAAAAGACACTCTGTTGGGTCTTCTCTGGAATGGGTGCACTGTGGAAGGTCGTCCGGTGATCTTTCGGTTAGCTGACGGTTGGGTTGCTGTTTGAACACCTGATCTACATGTTTGACACTTCTCTTTCTAATGCAGGGCGATAAAATCTGTCCATCAAGCGAAAGGTTAACTCACATCAACTTTTAATGCTGGATAGATGCTGTAAAAAGCTCTGAGGGGTGAACCTTCACTGAGATGAATGAATGAATACATATATGCTGAAGATATGAAATCTGACTCGTCTCGTGTTTCTTTTTAACTCCTTCAGTCACGTCGCCTGCAGCTCGGTCCTCATCGGGGCGCCTCTGCATGTATCAAAGGTAAAACAGCAAACATCCGCACATTCATGACTGATTACACGGAACTCGGGCGCCGGTAAGACACCGTTTTAAAGGAAGTAGTGCTGGAACCGTTCCATTTCTGATCCTCAATAATTCAGTTTACTTGGTGGAGAACACAGTGATCCTCAGTCTCAGGACATAAATCGGTGTGACTGGGAGGTAACAGCCCTCAAAAGCATTGCACTCAAGCCTTTTTTTCTTTCTGGCAGCATTTGAAATGGTAAAAATCGACTCTTTTACGAATGACACTTGTGAAATATTCATGGATCTGCATTATTTTGACGTTCCATGTTTTATTCATCGCTGTGGAGTGAAATCCAACTAAAAGCAAATAAAAGGCATTTGAAGTCAAACAAGCAGCATTTCCAACTCCAGGAGGAAAAAAAAAAGGATAAATGTATTAATAAAAAAAAACGATGCTGCTCAGAGGATTTTTCTGCTGAAGCAAGAAATTGGCCATCCATGTGCGGCGTGGAGCGGTTCAATCATTCAGATGAGAGGGGGAAGAAAGACGCATCGGAAATACAGCTGCAGGACTGTGAGGCAGAAGAAATAGAAAAATAGGCCCTTTTAAATGACCTGTCTCTGCTCCGCGGCCGCAATGCGAGACTGATTTCTCCCAACATTAAGTTTCAATTAAACGGAGGTAATGTCACACATAAGAATGAAACGTGTTCACAGCGGCAGGTTTCTCCAGGAGCCTGAATCGGCGGTTCTCCAGAGAGACGCAGGTGTTCATCACTGATCTTCAGGGGTGGGACTCAGGTCAACCAATGGAGCTGAAACTGCAATTTTGCAGTCTGCAGTTGTATAAAGGATGTGATCTAAATGCCTCTAAGTATTTTGGATTTGCTGTGAGATCTCTCATTTTGAGCTCCAGACGTGGATTTCCACGCTTTCACGGACGGATATCATGACGGCGCCGCCACAAAGCAGCCGTCTGTGTGATTGCACAGCAATTTTTCCAAAGGGACTATTATTTTCTATTTAATGTGACAAATGTGACAAGGCAATCAAAGAGCAGTCCGCTGGTTGGCCTCACATGTGACGGGCCCGCTGCCTTTCATTTCAGGGGAGTGATGTTGAGTTTCAAACCACATGTATCTGTCAGCGAAACCATGAACAGACAAATCATGAATAAAGAAACGGGACATCAGTCAGTCCCGACGTACTGAATGTCTCGTCTACCTGGGAGTTTGGTTTGGAGACAGAAACCATTAAGCGACAGGGAAGTCCAGAAACTCTAACGCCCTATTTACACAACAATGAAAACCAGTGGAAAATAATGTTTTGATGTATTTAGGCCTTTGGTTTACATGTAAACAAAGCTTTACCTGAAAACTCGAGTTAAAGTGCAGATTTGGAAAACTGACGCCTGAGTTTCAGCGTCATAAGCTTTAGATGTGTGCTACATGTGTTTACAGATTTCCAGGATTCTGATTGGCTGGCATGGCTTCAGGCTTCTAGCTACAGCGCCACCGGCTGGATTGGCTGCTCATCACAGCTCTCAGCCAGGATTTCTTCTTTATGTATATCAATTTTTTTTTCTGTTTCTGTTATTAAATGTCTGGAATATTAAATTAATTCAAATCGTCAAAAAAAAAAGGTAAATACAAGAATAGCTGCATATCGAAAATGACAAAAACAGCTGAGAACATCTGGACAAAGAAGCCAGAGGAGCTAAAACTGGTAAAATAGCCCAAAAAAAAAAACCCAACAAAACAAGGAATTACAGCAAAAGATATCAAATTCTTAAAGAATTATTGACATTTTTAGACCTTTTCTCTTCCAAAATGACTTCATTGATTACAGTTACTGTCGTAACTACTTAACTATTTGAGGCTTAAGTTTAGTTTTGATTTGTTGAAGGCAAATCGCCACTGATGCACCATGGGTGGTGGTTTACGCAGGCAAAAGAATCATTGTCCACAAAAATTCCAGTGAGTTGTTTGAACAAGCAAACAAATAGGAGTCTTCATTTCCTGCTGCCTCTCTTGCTCTGTTAAAAAACCATCGGTCCACCCAGGTGCATGCTGGTCCTACGCCTCCAACCTCCATTTCCTCCTAAATAAAAGTGGTGCCGGTGGTAATACTTAAAGGGATACTTAAACATTTTGGCAAATTGACCCATTTAGCGCTGTGAAATATTAATGCAAAATTACCAGATTGAGTTGTTTATGTGAAGATTGCTAAGACGGAACTACTTACTAAACATGGCGTCTGGGCGTAGTGATTTCAAAAGAAAAAGTAGTTCCCAGTATTTGCTTCAGTGTCGTAACGCTACAATATTATTTGGTGGTGTTCCACAGCGTAGTGAATGTGCGGATTATAACGTGTCCACCAGAGTGTTTTGGGGTTGTTGGATTTTGTATTTGATGAGTTTGACGAGGGGGAACAAAAATACCATCCACTTCCATTGTGTCCGTCCCGAAAACCTTCCCGGACTCGCCTCTGAATAAACAACAGCTCGCCCTCACAAAAAAAGTAAGTATGCTGTTCAAAATTACTGAGGAATTGTGCTAAATGGGCCAATTTGCCAAAATGTTGAAGTATCCCTTTAAATCTACAAAAACAAGACCAACAGAAACTAATGTGTCATTTAACCCAAACCAAACATGCAAAAAAAAAAACCCAAAACAAATAATAAAGCAACGGAACCACTATATGCAATAATTCAAACAAAAACAAATTAATAAATATTCAGAAAATATTCAAAGACTAATGAATAACTCCTACAGTTATAGATATTCTGTGAAAAATAGAAAATAACATCTGTTTTGGTGGTGAAGTTTTGGGACTGTGGTGTTTGTTGTTGGAAAGTTTCTCCTGCAGTTTTTTTCCTTGACCTTAATTATCCAACAACAAAGACAGGAGTAAAGCCAGTTTGATGTTTCACAGTTTATTAAATGAAGCGATTCTGATGGAAAATAAAGCCTTTGAGGCTCGGTGTGAAGGACGAAACGTGACGCTTCGTTCACACTGACGGCTTCCAGGAGGTCGAGAACAAAAACCTCCTCATCACAGCAATGTTCTCAGTTTAGTCATGGAAAAGCACGATTTTAATGATTAGAATGGAACATGAATTAACTACTAACAACAAAAACCCTGATCAGGCCGGGTCAGGATCAGGACGTCAGGGTCTTAAAAGAGCATTTTAGGAAAATTAACTATTCAAACACCCTTGCAGAGATTTGGGATGCTGGTGATCTTTGTTTCCTCTGGCAGGCCTGCAATTAACCGACAAGTATTTATAGAACACCTTAACGCGTCGCGAAGCCAGAGCAAGTTCCTGTTTGATAAAAACAGTCGCAACAGACAGAACCGTTCTAAAAAAATAAACCTCCTCCCAGTAGAAGGGCCTACGATGGGCAACATTAACGGATGAATAATGGGCATTGTTAATCCAGTGAAGCTTGTAAAGAAAAACACGCCTTTCATTAGCAGGGTGAGAGTTTGACTTTGCTCGGGGAGGTGAAATCAGTGAATCCAAGCGAAGAGGAAACAAGGTGTCTAACAACGTGCCCGTAATTTAACTTGGTTTAAAAGAAGATTGTTTCCTCGTCCTAATAAAGTTTTGAACCTGTGTTTATGTGTTCGACGTGAGGCTCTTAACGACATTAATCCGAACAAACAAGGTGAAAATGATCCCTGTGAACACTGCGATCAGAAAACTTGCGTGAGTTGCACATTTTCCGTCAGAAGTTGATAAATCGATGAAAGTCTGAGCAGCGCTGCTGCTGGTATTCTCTGGTTTTAATGTGAATCACTTCATTAATCACTTTTCAAGGCCAAACGTATGGAACCCACTAATCCTGAAGACGCAGTTATCAGTGAGAAAACCTGAGTTAATGTCAATTATCCAGGACTGATTGTTCCCCAGGCCCACTTCCCAGTAATGCTGCCGTCTGCAGTTTGTTTGATTCTGCTGCAGTCCGTGTTCGACGTTCGCCGCTGATTCCATGAAGGAAATCGAGATTAAAACAAACAATGTTGACCAGCTTAATGGCTTTTTTATATCTCATCTGCAGTATTTTTTCTATTAATTAATACAAACTTGAATATATCCAGAACTAATCTGTGATTGTACACATATCTATGTACACACACATCTAATTGAGCATGTGTGAAAAGAGGTAAGATGGATGTATTCCTACCCTTTCTCCAATATTCTATGATCATTTTTTGCAATTCTATATAAATATATATCAGTCAAACCAAAAGTACAGTTTCAGACGCGATGAAAGAACTCTCATTATTACTTATGTTTTTCCTTTCATCGTCTTATTTTTGAAAAGAACTGAAACTCTTCAGGTGTAGGGCCGTCACTCGAAGACGCGTCCTTGGGTAGACGGATCTCTGAGGAGGGTGGAACAAAGCGAGACGTCTCCACACAAATGGCGCAGAGACACGAGTGTTTATCCTTCTTCTGTTCCTCCGTTCTCGTGCGAGATCGAGCGAGGAGGAGCACTCAGCTGCCCACCGCCACGCTTCCTTTATCTCAGGCAAAACTCTGAGAGAGGAGCAGGGAAGTGTGTGTTCGGTTCATCTTGTCCCTGATGCTAACAGTCCTGCAGCGTTCTTCAGATCTGCTCTCCAGACGTGAACCCTGGCGGCTGACAGGTGCTCAGCATCGATCGCTTATTGACAATAATTCATGTCAGTTGGACGAACCTCGTCCTGTGATGCAGCGTGTTGAAAACGTTTTGGGGCAGCAGCTGTTCAATTCACATTTATTTTCATGGATTACTTTTGTGTGTATTAGAGTAAACACAGTCCTCCGTTCTCTAAGAGTTTCCAGAAAGAAGAAGAACCTGCTGCGTGACGTCTGCACCGGCCTGACATCTGACTGGGAATGAATCGTACTGCTCATGAGCACTACGGTCACAGTTGAGGGTTCTTTTTCTAACACACAGACAGTTTTGTGTTGTTTGTTCTCGCTGAAACGGAATCAATCAGACTCCAAACCAGCAGTTTTCCAGTTTTCCGTCTAAATTGACAGGAAACTTACCTGAAACTCAAGAAATTAACAGTGAAGGTCATGAGCAGCGAGAGCGAGCACGACAAGAAGGACAATACGACGGCAGAAGTGCGTTTATGAAGGCTTCCCTCATCATGTGATTAAAAATAAGGGGCGCCATCTCTTCTTGTCACCGCTCTGCCTAACGAGCTCAGTCTGGCGGAAAGTGCTGGTTCGACAGATGTTGGGAGCAGAGGTGGCTCCATCACTTCAAACAGCAGGTGTCATTAGCGTCCACTGGGGGGGTCGAGGGGGTGTGAGGGGGCTGTGGGGGTGTGAGGGCCTCTGACTGAAACCACTCAGCAAGGCTTCCTCTCCGTTTGGGCCCAAACACTGCTTACATGAGCAGAACGGGTTTATCCCTCCTCAGGACCATTAACACACAGCAGTGACTCCTCCACCCTTCCCTCACACACGCCGTGTGTGTGATGTGTGTTTGATGTGTGTCATTTCTGCGTGATGCATGTCTGATGCGTGTGTGATGTATGTTTGGCGGGTGTGTGTGTGTGTGACCTTCAGTCAACATCTGTGACTGCGGCTCGCTGTGAGAGGCAATAGGATTTGAGTGTGAGGGGAAGCAGATAACAGAGGAGGGTGTGTGTGAAGGGAAACATGCTGCAGGTGTGAAATCTCCTCGCCTGGCTTCACTTTCTCTGAATTTGTTTCTTTCTTAAAGCTCAGAGATTCACTTCACCTTCAGTCAGGGCTCATCGGCCTCTTCAGTTCACCCAACCCTCCCAGGTTCCACCAGGAGAACCACACGGAGGAACGTTAACGCCTGCTGCAGAAGCAGAACCTCCTGACAAGCTCGGCTGTGACGATAATCCGTCATGTGACGACTGGAATTCACTTAAAATCTCTCGAATCTGAACTTCAGGGAAACTTTCTCAGTCATGCACACATGCACTCCTGAACTCTGCCAGAAGACGTGGGTCTCAGTTCTCTGTGGTTCACAGAGCTTTCCTCAACCTGAATCCAGGTCAGTAGGTTAATTTTACCAACAGCAAGCTGCTGACTATTATTAGCACAGAGACAGATTCCTTCCTGTGATGTTCTGTTTGTACTTGTTATTCGACTCCTCTATGGATAAGGGACTTCCTCTAATTTATGTTAAATGTTTCATATTTGTATTCTTTTAATTTGCTTTACAGACCCAAGACAGTGTTTACAGTATTCACAGGTTGATGTATTCATTTTCATTCGTCATGTTTGTTTCATACGATGCCATAGTATGCCTAACTTGCAACCTGCTGCTCTGTATTTCAGGAATTTTTATTATCTTAGTTCTTTTTGGGAGAAATGAACATTAATTTCAATGTCACCACTTTATCTGTGTGTAATGCATCATCCTAGTAGAGCACAGAGTCTTTGCTGTTGCCTTGTATGTCAGAAATCATTCCTTTATTACTGTAATTATTGGTGAAAATAGCAGATTGGGGTGTTAAACTTGTAGATCTGCTGTTTCCAAACGTTTTGTGTGACATTGTTGCAGCAGTGCTTGAATTCATGGAAACAAATATAAGTTGAAATATGGAGATAAAACGCTTCTGCCCAACATGGCAGCATCACATCTGCATCGATGGGAGAGTCTAGAATAGAGTTATTGATCTGGAAGGGTCTGTGGTTATCATGCATGCAAGTTATTTTCAACCATTTGTAAACCTTGAAACCACTTTCTGAAATCTCCACAAATCTATGGAGTTTTCTCCAAAAAAGAATAGAGGCAGGACAGGAAACTGAAGGGCGTGAAATGCTGATTTTAGCTTAGAAAAGCTTGGCATGTTTCAACAACTGCATTACAAACAGAAACATTTCTATATCTGACCACTAGTGAGCGATGTGGAGCAACATGTGATCGACTCACTCCAGGTGGAGAAACACTGACAGTCCAGACTGGAAGTGCTTCGGAGAAAATCGCTCTTCACCTGTTTCCAGACTCGCAGCATTGAAAGCTTCCTGTTTGGGCTGACCCCCTGCTGTGTGACGCTGCATTTGTCCTTTCAGCCGCTCCGGCTGCAGGAAGCTTCGTTCCCTCTGACGCTGTTCATGGCCTCGCTATCAGGACCGCCTGACTGTTATCAGACAAAACAAACCCCCAGCTCGCTCATTTGCTTTACACAAAGCCCGGTCATTAAAGTCTAATCAGAGCCACAGAACGCATGAATATTAAAGATGGTTTTCCAGTGAATATTAATGAAATGCTAATATGTGAAAGCTGAAGACTTAATTTTGGCCACAGAGCAGATGAATTAGATTTCAAACGGTTCCCTCAAGTCATTTCACTCCCTTTTCTTGTTCTTGTCTTAATCTGGAAGAAAAACTGATTTAAATTGTATTCCTGAGGCTCATCCGGCTGCCGGGTCAGGCCTTCTTCAATATTGATGTGTTCTTAGCTAAAATGTGATTGTTTATCGTGCGTTCGGACTTCGTAAGAAGCTGGGTTTATCCTTTTTTCAAACAGATTCATTAATTTGCAGCGACTCGGTGAAACCGTACCGTACCGTACCGACACACACTGCGCAGCACCAACGAGGCTTTGGTATTTTTTCATTAGCGCCACAAAAAAAAGCCTAATAATAAGAGTCATGGACGACCCAGAGTCATGGACGCCAGCTGGAATATGGATCCAGTTTACACAGCTGCTGCGTTACAGAGTCAACTGAGGGACGAGCATTAATAATGAAAAAAAAAAGAAAAGAAAGAAAATCCATTAAAATTAATGTGAAGACAAAGCTGAGAAAGTGATTCGGTCCTGAAGATGAACTCTGATCTCTAAATTATTGAAGTGGAAGAAATAAATTCCTCATATTTACATCAAGCTTAAAAAAAAAGAAGCATATTCAGCCTTCATTTCTTTACAAAAATATAAATAAAAGTTACCTGTAATATCTCTGATCCACGACAGCCGGGGCATCTGTCCATGTACCCTGAGAACTGACCCTTGTTTGTGAAGCGTTTCACTTCAGGGTTTTAAGAAGTTTTATCGGCCCGTTGCAGATCACACAGCGTAAACACACACTGGAGCTACAAGCTTAACCTCAATGTGTCAACTTCCAGGCACATAAACAGTTCTAAGAACTCTTAAAATTTAGGTCGTGCGTGACTGATTGTAGTAGGAGTGTGCTTGTTCCTGTCAGTTTCCCATCGGGATGCATGCTGGTCTTGAAATGAGGCGTATTTAGACCAGTCTGCTCCGTGGAACATGTCTGCAGATCGACTGACGCCTTCAGTGGAATGACTGAACCTTGAATCTCTCTGCTCTCTGTGGTGATCGGGTACACGGTGGACTGTCTGGCGTGAAACGAAGGACAGGTGGTCACAGCCTGAGGTGAGGAAGATGAAGATTATCTTTAAACAGACATGCCAGTGAGAATGAGCAGAGAGTTACGAAATGATATTCTTCTATATGAAGAAAAGAATAAATAAAGACATCAAATTAGCATCATTCATGTCACATTTTGGGAAAATACACTTCAGACTTCACTATGATTTAAGCACACAGTGTCAACACTAGAGGGCAGCATTGCAGCACTGTGAAGAAGGAAGAAGTTTGAGTAACTGAGAAACTCTGAGGAGATTAAAAAGCTCTTTGACTGCCAAACACGTCTGAGGACGTCTTTTCCTTTTTATTATTATTATTATTATTATTATTATTTTTTTTTTTTTTTTTTGGGGGGGGGGTGATCAAAGCCTGATTCATCTTGCGTGTGAATATCAGACCTGCTGTGTGCAATATATTTCTGCTCCAGTAGGGGGCAATAGTTCTATTTTCCTCCAGCCAACAGCGGCAGATCGGCTCTGTGAAGAAGACAGTCGGAGGCTAAACGGGAAAATGGCGACGCGCTGGGACAAAACGTACAAGAAGCGGACACTGGAACAGTCTGCCTGGCGGTGGATCTGCTGTAAAGAGTGTCGTGATTGTGATGGTGAAGGATCGGAGTGATGGCGGGTGACCATGGCGAATGTAGCGACGAGCCAGCGGTTAGCATTGCCGCGCCGTTTGGCGCCACATCGGAGCCAGAAACCGGAAGCAGCAGGAAGAGACCGCCGCTCTGGGAGTACAGGTAAAGACGTGGTAGTGCCATATGTTTATGTGTGTGCGTGTGCGTGTTAGTTTTATTTTGTTTGTAAGGTAAATTCATACTGTCCAGCTGCAGACCTCCCCTCTCGGGACGCTTCTTTGCGTACAGTCAGGACCGGAAGTTGATTTGAAGCATTAAAAAAAATAAGGAATGCCGGAAGCACGTACTGATCAGGTGAGCAGAAGTCAAGTGACAGCTTTTCGCTATACGAAGAACCAAAACGCCTTTTTTACTAGAACAATATGTTGCACTGTATACATTTCAGTTATATTTGAACGAATCAAGTTTTGGACTTTCGGTATTTGTAGTGTTGTTATCGTGGTCAGGCTAACGGTGGCTAGTGGTAACTAGCTTAAATTTATTAGCCTCTAAAAGCACTCTGTGTATTATTTAGACATGTCTATGGGGTTATCTTGACATCAGAAGGCTTTCACTGCTGTTTACAAACAGCATTTGTAGAGGAATTATTCTATTCTGGGCACATTAATAACGTGTCATTGAAGTCCTCTCTCTTAATGTGCTATTTTCCTGCGAGAAGACCAAGAAAACTGAGTCACCCTATATTTGTACCATTTTGCTTTACTTATCACAACATTATTTGTCTCTTACAGTTGTTGATGGTGACGAAGTAATTTTAGGGCTTTTTAAGTTCTTGTGTCTCTTCTGTGAATACATTATGGACAGGAGAGGGTCCATGGCATACTAGCAGTGCAAAGGAAAATAAACAGTTTGAAAGTTTGTTTGGTGTCTGTTTTCTCCTGGAACAGAGGTTATTTGCCGTCTGGGTCATGTAACTGGGTATTCAGTATTCCAGTGAATTGAATCGGCAAAAAAACCTAAGTTAATCAGCCCTTAATCCTCCATTGGCAAATCCATGTGGTCTGACAGCTCGAGGTAAGAACAGTACAAACATTATTGAGGAATTATGATGAAGTGTAACAATTGTAAACACATAATTTATGCCTATGTGAAAGAACTAGAAGTGAATCTATCTGTAAATGCCTCTAACCTTGAAGGAGGCTACATTTACAATAGCAGTTTAGAAGCAAAGAACAGTCAGAAATACAGTGAGGATTTTGCAAGTTCTCCCACTTAGAAAATAAGGAGAGGTCTGAAATGTTCATCATAGATGTGTGACCAACACGAAGTTTCAGCCCCTCCAAACATTTTCTATTGGATTTAGGTCTGACTGGCTAGGCCACTCCAGAACCTTGATGTGGTTCTCACGCAGCCACTCCTTGGTCATCCTGGCTGTGTGCTTCAGTCATTGTCACGTTAGAAGATCCAGCCACAACTCATTTTAATGCTCTGACTGAGGGAAGGAGGTTGTTGCTCAAAAACCAGAGATACATGGCCCCATCCATCCTCTGCTTCAGTCAGTACAGTCGTCCTGTCCTCTTTGCTGAAAAGCAACCCCAAAGCATGATGTTTCCACCCCCATACTTCACAGTAGGGATGGTGTTCTTGGGATTGTACTCTTCCTTCTTTTTCCTCCACACAGGACGAGTGGAGTTTACACCAAAAGTTCCATTTTGGTCTCATCTGACCACATGACTTCCTCCCATGACCCCTCTGGATCATTCAGATGGTCCCTGGCAAGTTTTAGACGGGCCTGCCATGTGCTGACTTCAGTAGGGGAGCCTTCTGTGCAATGCTACGAGACTGTAGTGTTCTAGCGACAGTAGCCTTTGAAACTGTGGTTCCAGCTCTCTTCAGGTCATTGACCAGCTCCTGCCGTGGAGTTCTGGGCTGATTCCTCACTTTTCTCATCAGTGACGCCCCAGACTGACAGCTCTTTGAGAGTCATAATTATTGCTGATTCTCATGGGTGCAAATACTTATTCACCCCAGTAACATGCAGATAAACCATTTAAAAAATCATACAATGTGGATTTCTGGATTTTTTTTAAGATTTGTCTTTAAAAGTGCAAGTGAGTCTATGATAAACAATTCAGACCTCTCCATATTTTCTAAGTGGGAGAACTTGCAAAATCGCAGGGGGTGTAAATACTTGTGCTCCTCACTGTATAGATGGACAAATAAATGTTGTGTATTATATTTATTTGCATAAATGTGGTGGAAAACGAAATATTAACTTAAAGCGATACTTCAAGATTTTGGCAAATTGGCCCATTCAGCGCAATTCCTTAGTCATTTCAAACAGCATACTTACTTTTTTTGTGAGGGCGAGCTGTTGTTTATCCAGAGGTGAGTCGGGGAAGGTTTTCGGGACGGACACAATGGAAGTGGATGGTATTTTGTTCCCCCTCGTCAAACTCATCAAATACAAAATCCAAGAACCCCCAAACACTCTGGTGGACACGTTTTAATCCGCACATTCACTACGCTGTGGAACACCAACAAATATTGTAGCGTTACAACACTGAAGCAAATACTGGGAACTACTTTTTCTTTTGAAATCACTACGCCCAGATGCCATGTTTAGTAAGTAGTTCCGTCTTAGCAATCTTCACATAAACAACTCAATCTGGTAATTTTGCATTAATACTTCACAGCGTAGTGAATGTGCGGATTATAACGTGTCCACCAAAGTGTTTGGGGGTTCTTGGATTTTGTATTTGATGAGTTTGACGAGGGGGAACAAAAATACCGTTCACTTCCATTGTGTCTGTCCTGAAAATCTTCCCCGACTCACCTCTGGATAAACAACAGCTCGCCCTCACACAAAAGTAAGTATGCTGTTCGAAATGACTAAGGAATTGCGCTAAATGGGCCAATTCGCCAAAATGTTGACGTATCGCTTTAAATAATTTTTAAAAAATGGATGTTTTTGAAACTCAGTTGGTAAAGTAATAATCTCTTTACTAGGTAACAGTTAAAATTGAACTCTAGAATGTTGTCATAAATAGTTCATAGAGGAAACAATCTCAACCCTATTTTTCAGTCGTGGTTTTAAAATATGATGCTATTGGTTGTTACCTGATAAAATTATCTGTTTCTCTTCCTCAAACTAACTGAGACACATCATTCATGGTTTTAAATAGCTGAGTCTAAACCAGCCTCATTTTATCAAAGTTTCTTTTCCTCATATTTTTGATTTTGCTTCAAGTGTCTTTTATATTATTTTTGTCTGTTTTCACTTGTTGCGATTTGTTGGTTTTGTTTTTTATTTGTATCCATTTTTATTTGGAGTGATACAAACCGCACACTGCCACATTAGGGGAAGCACAGAAATAAGGTACATCTAAAGCAATGAGTCGGTTATAAAATACAGGGTCAGTTGTTAAAACACAAAGGTCAAATCAGTCTTTTCCACCTGTTAACAGACGAGACAATATTTCCACAGCTTGGATGAAAAATTCACTGCGACTGAATGAACTCCTACAGCAGCAGAAAGCATTTTTTATCAGATGGAGACATCGGTAACGTCACTGCGGCTCCTCAGTGGAGGCTTGATGAAGACATTTATTAAATCTCTTCAGTGTTCAATGAGTCCACCAGAGAATGTGATGATCTTAATATTTTAGTATATTAGTATTTTCAGGAAGAGGAAGTCTTTTTTTTTTTTTTTTTTTTTTTTTTTTTGTTATTTGCTGATCGTGTGACTTTAATTCGAGGAAAATGCCAGGCGGCCACGGCCCGAGGTGAGGAAGATGAAGATTATCTTTAAACATACAGATCAGTGTGAATAATCGGAGAGTTGTTAAACTATATGATAACGCCAAGAAAATAATAAAGACATAAAATGAACATCATTCATGTCACGTTTAAAGAAACACACTTCAGACCCCACTGTGATGTAAACACACAGTGTCAACACTAGATGGCAGCATTGCAGCACTGAAGAAGTTGGAGTCACAGAGAACCTCTGATGAGATTCATTCATCTCTGTTGTCACATTGATTCATAGAAGAAATAAACTCAACCCTCTCTCTCAGTCATGGTGTTAAAATATGACGTGT
This sequence comes from Salarias fasciatus, assembly GCF_902148845.1. Lineage (NCBI taxonomy): Eukaryota > Metazoa > Chordata > Actinopteri > Blenniiformes > Blenniidae > Salarias > Salarias fasciatus. The sequence goes on along the minus strand of NC_043760.1, from coordinate 5,707,489 downwards.
GTTGCCTGATAAAGTTACCTGTTTCTCTTCCTCAACAACTATTTAAAACCATGAATGTTGTTTCTTTGAAACAGCCTCGTTTTATCTAAGTTTCTCTTCCTCTTATTTGATTTTTCTTCCAGTGTCTTTTATGTTATTTTGGTCTATTTTTACGTCGACTGACCCACCAGTGTTTGGTTTTGGTTTGTTGGTGTTTTTTGGTTTTTTTTTTTTTCTGTGTTGAAAATGAACATTTGTCACGTTCACTGAGGTTTTCTTTCTTGCACCATGTACTGTATTTTCAGAATTATGTCACATTTTTTGTTATTCATATGATGAATATGTCCACTAGATTGCACTGTATATCAAGGAAAACGCTCCTACAGAGCCAGTGGAAAACATGCAGAACCAAATTAGAAGATGCAACAGAAAGACAAAGAATGGGAGAAACTCGTGAGGGATGAGGAAACAGGACATTCACAGTTCTTTACAAAGATGAGAAGCAATACATCAAAACAAAAAGGGAAATCTATTGTTTAATGAAACTCAAATGTTTTAAGGCCTAATTTGTCAGCAGGACGTTTGTTCCACAGATGAGGAGCCCAGGAACTGAAATCTGCTTCAGACTGTTTTCTTCTCACAGTGAGGACACACAGAGAACTTCCTCCTGTGGACCTCGGAGGACTGGATCAGAGCAGACCTCTTCACCAGGACCCGAGGGTTCTGGATGCTTCGTGCTCTACCAGTAAATCAGTAAATAAGTGTTCAGGCCTGACAGACACCCTGATCTGAAATATCTCCATACCAACAACACCACATTATAGTACATGAAGAATGTTTTAAGTTGTTGTAGATGGATTTTATTTTGTCTGTTTTTGGTATCTTCATACGGGTTATCTCATTGAAACACATTCTCACTGTTAACTAAATGCTATGAGGCAAATGACAGAAGTAAATACTGGCGTATACTAACGTCCAGTCAGAAAAACACTGCTGATGACTGAGAGCTGGAGGTAATCACACCGGCGAGCTCTGCAAGGACGTGCTCGGGAGCTGTTGGATGTTCTGTTGGAAGTGAGAAATGTGGTCCAGCAGGAGGATTTTGTACAAGAATGAACCGTTTTGTTTGTTGAAACATGTACACACACGTTCCGGTTGACTGCCGTTTGAGTCATTTCACCTTATCACGTCATTCCCTGAGCTGGTGGCAGACCGCGGGCGGTTCAGGGTCGAACCGAGGTCTGATGTGGACGGAGCACTCGGGACAGGAAGTGACGGGATGCCAGCGCCGCTGGCCTTGACCCGCTGGCAGAGCGGAGGCCTCGGTGGAGAGTTCACATTAAAACAATACTGGTTTTAAAGGAGAAGTGACCATTTGGCATTGTAGAGCTCTTATTCTGAAAAGCCTCAGTAAAATCAGCAAATTTCTACCTGAAATCAGCCTCTGCTGTGTGAGATATTGACTGAAACGTCCCAGAAAATAATCTTCAGTCTGCAGCAGCAGTAAGATTAAACCTGAGGCTTCAAAGAAACAAAGAGTCAAACAGCTCACACAGATCACTGCCTCGTTTACAAAGTTACACTTCAACTTGTGTTTAAATGTTGTGATCTTAGAGTGAGGAAGGAGAGCGACGTCCAGCAAACCCTGAATCTGTCCAGGTGAGTTTGTGAAACCAGGGGAGGGTTGAGACTCTGGATGTATGAGTTCAATATTCTCAGCTGATCCCACTTCATGGCTTGACGTCGACCCTCCACACAGTTTTTATACAAGGCGCCCTGAAGCTGATCGTAACAGCTGTTCGTTCAAGATTCCAAGCTTTAACACGCCAACAGTGAGACGCACCGTGAGGCTCAGGAGCTCCGGACTTCTTCACAGCCACTGAATGACACACAAAGCTCTGAACTCATGGTTTCTTTCTTTGTTTTTGGAGCAAAACCTTGAGCCCAGAATGGTTTCGGAACAGTCTGCCTTTTTAATACTAAGGTGAAAAGTACTGTTGATTGATTAAAGACCGTTTGAATCTCGATGGAAACTTGCAGAATGTAATTTGATTACTGAAAAACAACCTCAAAAGCAACGGAGCGCTGCGCGTTGTTTAGATTCCAGGTCTGATAAAATCTCACTTTGAAGGACATCAACTTGTTCTGGATCAAGAGAAGCAGCAACATGACTTACATTTCATTTAAAGCACTAACTAGTGTTAGAGCTTCTTTATTTTTTGAAGCCCAGAAAGTCTTCTGAGTTGAACACACGCCTGCTGTTTTGTGTCTTTCTGCTGATTCTGAGCTAAATTCGATTTCACGTCAACAGGAAATATTGCTTACATGACATTTAAAAATGAACGATGTTTTGTGTGTAACAGTTTTGGGAGGGATTCCCCGGCGAAGCCTCGGGAAAAAGCCCCCTTTCACTTCACTGTTTGAAAAGTAGAAGTCGACGTGTGCGAGATGAAATAACACAACAGATCCAGGAAGAGTTCATGATCTTAAAACAAGTCCAGCATTAAACCAACAGTTTAGGAAACCATGTTCTGAAGCTCCATGACTTTAAAAGGTAACATGAGACGAAACATATTCAACTTTTAACTAATATCAGATTTACTCTTCCAGATAAATTCAGTTGATCAGAATCTCGATGTGCTGCTGTGCCTGAAGTCAGGTCCTCAGATCAGAGTGTGAAACCTGCTCTCTACTCATTTCACTAGCATGCGTGGAGGTGGAGGAAGACACCAGCAGAGAAGCAGAAGTAGCACAGGAAGTGGCTGAGGTCTGGGTTCGCCTACAGAAGCGGCGATGCTCGCTGAGGCACTTCGGCAGCGCGAGCAGCTGGCAGCCTGCAGCAGAAGGTCTCTGCTCCCTCGTTCTTCTGGCAGTTGGGCTCGGTTCACAGCAGCAGGCTGGAGGGAGGTCTGGGATCCGGGCTGCTGAGGAAGCTTTCCTCCAGGTAGGTCAGCTGGAGGCCTTCACAGGAGGGCCGGTTCAGGAGGAGGGGGGGGGGGGGTCCGTGGATGGCTGGAGATGATCGATGGGGGTTGAAGGTTTGAGGCAGATGTTTCATCCAGAAACACTTAATGCAGTGTTTTAAAGGAGACTTCATGAATGTTCTTGATTCCATCTTTGACAATGAAAGACTGAAGTTACAGTTAAATGTGTGTATTATTGTGTTTGAGGCCACAGCAGCATAATGTTAACTCTCTCATCCATGATACTCTGTACTCACTTTGTTCAACGTGCACGTTAAAGAAATGCTGTCGGAGACGAATGCAGCCGTGAGGTCTTTGAGATCTTGTTCCCTTTTTAAATGCATTATGACTGAGTAACACAAACTGCACAGGACTAACAGATCCGGCTAGAAACACTGAGAGATTTGATCCACTTGATAAGAAAGTTTTCAGCCAAAATAATCAGAGGTGTGAATTTCAAATATAGATTTCACTGAAATGCAGAAATAAATGCTGTTTCTGTACGAAGACAAACCAGAACTGAGTAAAAAACAAAGATGAATCATTTCAAACTAACTACATGGACATCGGAAATGGTGAGGTTATGTTATTCACCCGACAAGGTGTTCAGGTTGGACCAAATTCAGGCATGGGAAATATATGTTACTTTTCTATTGATCTTTTCATTCCAGGTCCTAAAAGCACAAACAATCTTCTGCAACCATTTAATAGATATACATTAAATCTCATCCTTTGTCTCCCTGTAGGAAGTCTCACCGGCGGAACCACAGCCCCCAGCCTCCAGAGGCCAATGAGATGGGGTGAGAACGGATCAGTAGAGCTCAGAATTTCTCAATTTTTCTGCAACATGCAAAAAGATAAAAGAGTTGATGATGACTGTCCTGACTGGAGTAAAGCATTTGTGATGAAGATAAAATCAAGACATTTTGAGATTTGCGTCGGTCTGAAGGGGAGCAGCAGTCGTTTGCCCCGCAAGGCCTCTGGACTCACTCCAGGAAGCAGCCAACGGTTGATCAATGGTGCAATCGGCAGGCCTTCACTCAGTTAACGCAAGAGGCAAAACTGTAAACACCAGAAGTGACTCAACGCTGCCCCCGATGGACAGCAGAGACATGACATCCATTCTCCATTGAGCCCCTTTAAAGACAGAAAAGTTCAAACTGATTGGCTGTAAAATACATCAGGCTGTTAGATCTGGGTTCTGGATGCTATTGATTGGAACACCTCAGAATTATCAATACCTTCAGTCAGGATCAGGACAGATAAGTAAAGCAGGTAATATCAGAACCTCGTCTTTGTGTCGGTTGTGCAAAAGCAGCTGTAGGAAGAGACGTCTATGCAGCGAAAGAGGAAGTGCTGAGGGCAAAACTTCTGTTGTGAAAAATGTTGTCGGTGCACAAACACAAAGGTTGTGAACTGATCACTGTGGTGGTTCAGCTGAGGCCTCCAGAAGCGATCTGGACTGAGGCCTCTCCAGATGTGGCATGGCGCCTGACGGACGCCGTCTGTGTGTCTGTCTGTCTGCTCTGCAGGGGAAATGGAGACGACGGCGGCGCAGGGCGGCTGAGCCGCAGACTGTCTCGTCTGAGCAGCAGGCATCAGTCCAGGGACCCCCCGAGACCCCCGGCCCCGCAGGAAAGACCCCCTGCTCCTGCTGCTCAGCAAGGTGTGTGTGTGTGCGTATATATATGTAATTATGTATGTGTATACACATGAATATCAAGCTAAAAAAAAAAACGAGCTTTCATTTATTCCGTTTTTTTTCTTTCAACTTTAGCTCCACTAAAACATGTTTGAGTTATTTTTACTCTCATTTGCTCTTTTTCTCTGCCGTTCTTCCATATTTCCTCCTGCGTTCTGCTTTTTAACACAAACCCTCAGCCCGACGGCCAAAATGGATTAAAAATGGAGCCACGGTGACTGAAGCTTCTCTTTCTTCCACTTCCCACACAGGCAGAAGTTTTCCTTTGTGCTGCACTCAGAGCCCGTCGCCACAGTACCTGAGATGTATTTCCAGCCCTAAATAAATGTTACCTTCAATTTTAGGAGCTGTTGTCTGTTTATCTCAAAATAAATCATTCTGCGAATCCTGCAGGACTGCCCTCTGGTTTTCCTCTGGTGGTAGAGCTCGTCTGATCGGAAAATACAGACAAATTAAGTAAAATACAGTGAAAATAAAGTGTTTGGACCAATATCTGACTTCAGCTAGCTGATGTAGTTTGTAGTGGAGTTTGCATGTTCTCCTGCTGCATGTGTGTGACTACCAGTGTGTTTGTGTGTGTTTCAGATGACAGGGCGCCTCCTGCAGCCGTGGCTCCTCCTCCTCCTCCTCCTGCCGCCGCCGCCGCCGCTGCTGCTCCTCCTCCTGCTCCTCTACACCTGTTCATGGTTTCGCCGCCGAAACGCCCCGACAAAGCGACCAAGCCCAGACTTCCCCCGCGGCCCCTGTCCAGAGTGTTCAGCAGCACCAGTCACGGAGCCAACGTGTTACAAGTACGTGTTGGAGGCACGCCGGAGGGAGACGTTGACCTGACTGTCCCCATACTGAGCATGTGCAGAACTGTGGCATCTTTCCCAAAAACTTGAGTTTTAGCCCATCTGCATGGAGACAGAGCCAGAACAGTTCTGAAACGTTCCATCTTGGTTTCCATTTTCAAAAAGTGCACCGGAAAAAGAAGGAAAAACCCATATTTTCTAGACAAGTTACACCTTTTTTGTTGTTTGGTTCATCAAGCACCTTATATTGAGAGAATTCTTTATCACAAAATATCACAATCTGAGACCATATCGATGGAATTGAGTGGTAACAGGATTCCTCTGCAGCTCCACAAAACAAAACCTCGTACGGTATTATTACTGTAACTCAAGCTAAATGTTCGACAGCAGGATCTCAGCTGAAAGTTCTAAAATATGCAGCAGAAAGAGTTCAGACTGTTTGAGAATTTTGTGGAGGATGAAAGAGAAAAGCTTAGAAACTGTTACTGTGATGAATTAAACGGAGAGGACGAATTGTGGACTAAAATCTTGTATGTTGTTACAGTTTATTTACTGGAGACCGGTGGTGAATCAGGAATTGTCTGAGCCTCGTCGTCTTCCTGGTGGATTTCTGTTGAGATCGATCGTGTGATATTTTAAATTCTTTTCTCCAAAGGGCTTTGACTCTTTCCGGATGGATGAGACTCTGTGCGACGTGATGCTGGTCCCTGGAGACAGCAAGGAGGCGTTCCCGGTCCACAGAGTCCTCATGGCCTCGTCCAGCGACTACTTCAAGGCCATGTTCACTGGTTGGTTCCCTCACACACAGTCCGACGCAGAGAGGATCAAGTTCACCAACACATAGCTGCTAACGTGAAGCCGTACATCAGATTTTATTTCTCTTTCTTTCTTCTCTCTCGACGGGACTTTCGCCCTCAGATTGACGTTCCTCAAGTTTATTATAACTTTATGACTGAATTCCAAAAAAAGTGTGATGAGTGAATCGATCTTCCCTTTTCTCTGAATTCATTTCAGTTTCATTATGTGACACACACAAATGTTTTCTTGAAAAACCTAGAAAACAAAAAAAAAAAAAACATTTTATGAATGTGTTTGAATTTACTTCTGAAATCCGTTTTAAGGACATGGACACACGGTAGCTGAAGTTGTGCAGCTGCAGAAAACACGGGATGGTTGTAGTCATGCGACCCCATCCTGCTGCACTCAAACTAACCCACTTTCACTTCTGGCTTGAGCGTTCACAAGTAGTGAAAGACTAAAAGAAGAAGTACAGTATGTGTCGACACTCCCTCACTTCTACATTGACGCTGTTTTCTGAGCAGCTACACACACTAACCCTGCCTCATCCTCACACACTGTGTTCTTGCTGACCGCACCAATGCGGCGGTAAATCCTCCGTATCAATGCAAATCCACGTTTTCAGCGCGCTGCCTGTGCTTTCCCGCCGTCAGGAGGCATGAGGGAGCAGGAGATGAGGGAGATCAAGCTGCACGGCGTCACCAAGGCGGGTCTGAAGAGCGTCATCGACTTCATCTACACCTCCAGGGTCAGCCTGGACATGGGGAACCTGCAGGACACGCTGGAGGCCGCCAACTTCCTGCAAGTCATGCCGGTCCTCAACTTCTGCAACCAGCTCCTGAGCAGCGAGGTGAAGGTTTCACTCCCATGTCACGAGCCCTGCTCACTTACCAGGGAAAACCCCGCTCTGCCCTTCCTCTCCAGAAAAGTTCGATCATATGATCAAATAGTTTGTGAAGAACATTTTTAAGGCCTTTTTTTTATTATTATTATTATTTTTTTACAAATCCACAGCAGATGATCATTATTTTCTGTCCATAATGTTTCTGTTTGTTGGAGCTAATAAGCAGAAAAATCCCGACTGTTCAGTTTATCTGATCTTGTCTTATCTTATCTTGCAGCTGACCATAGATAACTGCGTGGAAATCGAGCGCATCGCCGCCGACTTGCTGCTTGAGGATGTGCAGCAGAACATCGGTGAGAGATTCTAACCTGAGATTCTTCTTCAGACTCGCGGATGAAGGTGGAGCTCAAGGCTTCTGAATCAGGGCGGCTCCACATCATCAGATTTGTCAAAATAGAAATGCTTTTTTATTTCAAGCAGTCATGAAAAGTTTATGGTTTAAAGCAGAAGTGGGAAACTCTCAACATTATTAATTCCATAATTTTTCCTTCTTCATTACCTGGGAGCTTTATGGAGGAATGTTTTATATAATAATCACAGCAGTGATATTAAAGTGGGCTTTTTAATTGGAATATATATTCGTATATGGGTTGAAAATGGTTTCCCTCTCACAGCCAGGGAGTCCCGTCGTGTATTTAAAAATTAGCTTGTGGAGCATAAAGAATGGAGATGCTGTTCACACTGGGCCGTGAGATCCCAGGTCTCCTTGTCTGGCGATTATTTAAGATCCACCATCGTACTGAATTTAAAAAATCCCTTTTTTAAAACTTTTATAACAATGCAAAAATTCTAGAGAAGAATATACATTTTACACACATAAATCAAGTTTTTTTTTTTTCTATTTCAATACATTATTTTTGTCCAACAAAGTTCATTTTAATAAAATTTTCCCATCTAGAATAACATTTGCAAGAAAAACATTCTGGAATAGACGTATAGAAAAATGCATTAGTACTAGAAGAAATTGCTTTTTCAAACAAATAAATTAAAACAGGTGAGGGAAAATGATATGAAAGACATTTTCAATTTTAAATAGTGACTGAACAGTTTGTGTGGCAAACAGTTGAACAGGAAGTTAAAAATGTTGAAGTTAAAGGGTTGATGGAACCAAAGATCTTAACACTGCTGAACTTGAAACACACTTAAAGTGTTTCGGTTCTAAATCTGCTTCATCCTCACTGTTAGTCTGAGTCTAAACAAAGACTCAATGTTAAATGCCAAATTTGACTCTGTGCACATGGTACGAGGTCAAACTACAAAACTTGAGACCCTAAACGGAAAAAAAACACTGAATTCTTGTGAAACGGAGTAAAGAATTATTGCGACTGGTTCGGAGAACTCAGGACATCAGAAAACTCTGTGGAGCAGAAGCTCTTAAAACTGGAGCAAACAAAAACTAATCGACAGAGTGCTGGAGATCGCCGAAGCCGATTGGTAAAGCACTGAAACACACCGACAAAACCAACAACCAGAGCACAGAGACGAGAACTGGTCCACAGCGACCAGGTGGAGATGATCACACCCTCAGACACCAGCGAGACCCGTCAGGACAGCAGACGGAGGAGGGGAAGTCACGGAGCCGTCAACAGGGCTTCCATCCTCCTGCTCTTATTCAGATTTTCAAAATTAGCAAAAACATTCATGGAAACACCAGAAATTTGAAAAAAGGCCAAAAATTCACCCAAAAACTTTTCACACTTAGAGGAGGTGGATTTGTCTGCATATCAATAAAAGAAAAGTTTGACTTTTCGCTGTGGAAGATGTTTTTAACTGATGACTGGACCGAACATCACATCACGTATATGTTATTGACAGCGGATAAAAAAGCAAGGTGTGTTTTGGAGGGATAAAGAAGCGAGCATTAAAGGTATAATGGACGATGTTTTAGCCAATGAATGGCGTGATGCGAGTGTCAACTATTGGTCCTCCGACATGTCAATCACGCTGAAGAAATGCCTGCGTCACGCCGTCAAGCGCGCTCGTAGCAGCAACAGAGCAGCTATGATGGTCTGGCGCATGCGCGTTTTCAAAAAGCGAGTAACAGACGTTCGGCTTCGACTTTTTCGAGAAAGTCATCCTTTATGCCTTTAATGTGCGAGTGGGGTGTTTCTTCTGTGACAGAGACTCTCGCTCTCATTGTGTCGACTCTTCCCTCAGTAATTGCAAAATAATAACAAAGTCACGTTTTCTTTTTGTGCATTTTCACCAAATCCGCTCAAGAATTTCAACGACTGCTGCTGTGCACACACACACACCATGTAAATAGTGATTCTGCACAATAACAGCAGTGTTTTCCTCCAGTGTCAGATCCAGTCCAGATTCTCCTGGACTGCTAGTTTTAGAGCTGAGAGTCAAACTGACAAACAATCCAGCTGCCCATAGAAATATCCCAGTTCTCACCTGTTCTCACTGAAACAAAGACGCAAAAATGATGGGTTTCCAGTTGAAATGAGGTGCAAACAGAGATTTAAAAAAACTCTAAATAATGCAAGAACCCGACGACCCGAATGCTGCCTTCGGTCTTTATCTCTGGCTTGTTTTGGACTCAGACCCTGAACGTGTCGGCCTGTTGTCACGATCGCTGTTCCTCATGTCCACTCAGGTGAGTTTGTGTGCCGGAACCTGTCGGACCTGGTCCAGAGCGGCCGCTTCCTGCAGCTGTCGCAGAGCAGCCTGGCCTTCGCCCTGTCCAGCAACTCCCTGCAGGGCTTCTCGGAGCTGGAGCTCTACCACATCGCCCGGGAGTGGCTGGACTTCGACCCCTCCACGCGCAGCGCCTCCGTCTACGCCCTCATGCGCCACGTGCGCTTCCCGCTCATGAGCCCCGGCGAGCTGATCCAGATCTCGCAGGAGGACGAGGAGAGGGGCGACTCCATGATGCGCTCCGACACGTCCTGCGTCAACCTGCTGCTGGAGGCCAGCAACTACCAGATGATGCCCTTCCTGCAGCCGGGCCTGCAGACGGAGCGCACGCGCATCCGCTCCGACGCCACGCACATCCTGGCGCTGGGCGGCGTGATGCGGCAGCAGCTGGTGGTCAGCCGCGAGCTGCGGCTGTACGAGCAGGAGACGGGCCTCTGGAGGGCGCTCAAGCCCATGGACGTGCCGCGCTACCAGCACGGCGTGGCGCTGCTGGGGGGCTTCCTCTTCATCGTCGGAGGTCAGGACGTTTCCCAACTTCACATCAAACAGTCCAGACTGTCTCAGATCCGGCAGAAATGTGATCATTTTACAACATTTTGAAATAGTTTAATGTACATGTGAGGTCAATACTGCTTGTTTTGTGTTGCTCTACAGGTCAGAGCACCTACGACACCAAAGGGAAGACGGCCATCGACAGCGCCTACCGCTACGACCCGCGGTTCGACAAGTGGCTCCAGATCGCCTCGCTCAACGAGAAGAGGACGTTTTTCCACCTCAGCGCTCTGAAGGGGAAACTCTTCGCTGTGGGAGGACGAAACGTCTCCGGAGAAATCGGTGAGACGCCAACAGGATTCAGCAGCTGGATGGAGGTGGAGTCACATGAGTGATGCTGTGTTCTTCTGGGAAGGAATCCAGTCTGCTCTAATGTAGCCAACATGTTATCCGATGTAGTTGAAGTAGAATTTATTCATATGCAATCTGCTGTAATGTGGTCACGCCTAAGCAAATTTAATGTAATCCAATATCTAATCTAATCTGAGCAGTGTTCAGGTAAAATCTGACTTCACAAAAAGTGGAAGTGAATTCTAATCTAATGTAGCCTAAACTGTGCTGCACCAGATATCATCTAATCTAACAAAGTCTAGTGAAATCTAATATAATGTACCGCTTCAAATACACTCCCATGTAATCTAGGCAAATGTGACTGAATCTAGTGTAATCTATGATGCAGTGAAATGTAATTTAATCCAATCATCTACAGGTCAGAACAGAGGAAAAATTGGAAATAAAGTTTAATTCAAACTGAAATTAATTTTAATGTAATGTCACCTAACTTTTTATGTGCCTAACATCATCTAATCTAATCTAATTTAATCTAACAATATATACCAATATATTTTCTGATCTAATCAAATCATTTCTTCAACATAACATCATAACAATACACTTTAATTAAAATGTCACCTTTTATATTTTTAAGACACTTTAGAATGTGACTTAAATATTGTTCCTTTTTGTCACTGTTTACAATAAATTCTTAGGATTTCTTCATATTTTGGCTCATTTTGAAGGAATGAGTAAAAAAATAGTTAAGAGAAAGTTCATGATGTACAAATAAAGCACTGATACTGATCTGTTTATATTCAGGAAAAACTAATAAACCTGCTGATCCTCTGTAAATCAGTGTGTAGCCGTTGAGTTTGGATTAAACCTCCTGGTCTGGTTGTGTTTGGGACTAGACTCAGTGGAGTGTTACAACCTGAGGACCAACGAGTGGACGTTTGTGGAGCCGATGGTGGAGCCGCACTACGGACACGCCGGGACGGTTCATGGAGACCTGCTGTACATCTCAGGTAGCAAGACCGCTGGACACACACACACACACACACACACACACCAAACACACCAAACACACCAAACACACCAAACAGAGCACAACAAATAGGATCATGACAATTCACTTCAATAAATCCACACTGAGCGTCAACATTTTTAAGCGAAACAGTTCTAGAGAAACTTCTTATTAAGCCTTTTTTTGAGAGAAATATTTTTGAAAATTAAGGAATAAAGTTTTTATGGTGAACAGAGATAAAATGAACTCAGGTTGCATTGACACAACAGCGTTTCAAGTAATGTCCCATGGTTTTTGACTTTGCGTTTCAGAAAGGGTAATATTTTAAATAGCGATGTCCAAATCTAAGATTAAATCTTGGTTCTGGTGGATCTGGTCCAGCCTTTCGTACTGCACATCACCACAGACTGGCCTCTCTGGCTCTGTCTTCAGTTGGTTCAGCTCTTATCTCTTAGACAAGAAACTGACAGTAAGTCTGGCTTCTTGTTCTTCAGGAAGCCATGAAATAAAATGTGGCATCCCCCAGGGCTCAGTCCTGGGCCCCCTGCTGTTTGACATTTTTATGCTTCCACTTGGAAATGTCATCAGGAGACATTACCCAGCTGGCATTCAACCGACCTTAAACGTTGAAATTTAGTTGAAATAATGTCAGTTGATGAAAAACATGAATTCAACGTCAAAACAACGTTGACACTAAATGGTTGAAGTTGTGTCGTAAACTCACTGTGGATTCAACATTGGAATATCAACATTTTTTAAACGTATATCTAATCGTCAGTATTTTTAAAATAACGACTTCTAAAAATTTAGCTGAAATATGTCAGTTGAAAAACAACGTTGTTTCAACATCCAGACAACGTTGATAAATTTACCATTGGAAAAAGTGTTTATGTGAATGTTAACCCCCGCCTTGTATTTGAGTCTGTTTGTTTTCATTGTCTCGTCAAGATAGAATTATGTCTAATAAAAGAGCCGCCCAAGCGGTTAAATTTAGTACGTAATTCCATCGAATTGTGAACTTGGGTGAAACACAAAAGAAACATGTTTAAAACCGAGAGTCATGGTTAAAACCACCACTTTGTTTCGTGTGTATTGCACTGTATTTCAGGATAAGTAGTTTTCTGCAAACTAGTGGTCAGCCTCCCATTTGCACATTAAGTGCTCAATAAACTAATAGCTCGACAGGTAAGGCTGATGTTCGCTGTACAGTAAGTTGTGAGTTCAAATCCCGGGTTTCACCTGTCTGCAATGAAAAGTGTAATTGACTGAGAGAATATGCCTGAAACTCAGACTGCAAGCCTGGTGGTCAGATCAATTTTTAATTTTCTGCACTTTTGCTGCTATACTGCTCAATTGAACTAAAACCAACACTGATTCATGGTTGAAGACATGACGTTGAAATAACGTGATTTCAACGTTGATCAGATTTGCAAAATCGAAACAAAATTCAACAGTTATTCAACATTGATACCTGACGTTGATTCAACAGTGATTCAACGCTAAAATGCCAGCTGGGTAAGGCTCACAGATATGCAGATGATACACAGCTCTATATTTTATTTTATTAAACCCTCGGATGTTCTCTGATTTAATCATGTGAAGCACTAAGTGCTGCATTTTACCGTTTGAAAAGAGACTGAATAAGGACATGATCTGAGATTAAAATAAGGAACCATTTAGAATGTTTACCATCGTATTACAGAGTAAAATACTGGTTGTCTGATCAGGATAATGTGACTGTTACAAAGGAAAGATGGCGTCTTCCTCTTTCGAATGACGCTTTCATGCATTCATGCTGAAGATGATTCACACTGTTAAAGTGTTTCTTGACTTGTCACATTTTCTGCAGAAAGAACAGCGAGTTTAAAGGCGACCAAGAGAGTCACCCAAATCTCACTCTGCGAGAAACATTTTGGGCGAATCCCAATTCTCTGCTTAATCCTCAATCTTACTCCTCATTCCTCAAAATGCGCGCTCCCGTGAGGTTAAGTGGTGTCCCATTCCTAAACAAGTTGAGGAAAGGAGCGAGACTAAGGGACGTTATCTCCCTTAATTTTGAGATTCTACCAGACCTACCTTGGAGTTAAGGAGAATCCAGAATGCTTGTTAAATAGTTCGTTTTGCTGTTATTTTATTAATAAAAACTTGTGTATATTACTTTGGGAGTAATTGTATTAACTTTCTATCACAGATAATACGTATTTGCAAAGGCTATTAGAAAGAAATCAAGAAAATTCATTTGAATGCATTTATTAACAAGGTCACACATGCAAAATGTTAAATATTTCTAATGCAGGGTGCATTACTTACAGTTATAAAGGGCGTTGTTATGGATCATTGACCAAAAGTATTACTGCTGCCAGCCCCCCACCACCACCACCGCTACCGCGCTAAATTCTGCAGCGCCTTGACAACGGAGAGGGAAAAAACAACAGCGGTCCACGCGTGTGCGCTCTCTCTTCTTCGGACGGTCCAAAGAAGCGTCGCGCTGGCCGCTAGCACCCTCCCGACGGCCAAAAAACTCCCCGCCGCGCGCGCTCCCCCCAGGCCAAACTTTTTTCCTGCAGGAAACACTGCACTTCTGGCTTTCTTCTACCCTCTTGCGCAGTGCTGCCCCCTGTGGTCCAAGGACGTAACTGTCTTTAAGGGTTGTCCCATTTCCAAGTGACATTACATTCCTTAACACTTGTTTTTAGGTAGCACTTAATTTGAGATTGAGGACCAAGGTTGAGGAGTGAGGATTAAGCAGAGAATTGGGATTGGGCCTTACTAACTTCATATTCAAGTAGCTGCAAGTTCCTCAGAGGAAATCAGAACGACCGACCGCGCTGAATTCATGCATAATATGTACGTAATCTACCAACAAGTCTTTGCCTCTGATTCATCGCTCCTCTCTGAGCAGTGTGAGCTGCTTCGGCTGACCTTCTTTCAAACCGCTTCCTGTTCAGCTGCAGACTCTCAGGAGCAGCTCTCACCTCCGTCTCAGTTTCACCGCTTCTAATCTCAGGGACAGAAACCCGAGCTGCACACGAGGGGCCGAGAGCACGGAAACGCCGAGACCTGTGGTTGAAGTGGACAACGTCTCTTCGCACCTCGGTTTAAACCCACGCAGACTGCAGAAGCTGCAATCTGCTGGGAAATAACAAGAAAACAAGGGCGCCCTGCTCGGGGGACAGACAGGAAGCTCTGCTGCAGACAAAAGAAAACACTGCTGCAATGTATTAAACATGATACAATAATCCACAATGTTTACCTGCCCCATACAAGATGAGTTACCGAATATTAACATTCAGGATACAACACCTTCCATTAAACAAGCATTTTAACTCACAGCATAACCCTAGTGGTGACATTTTAGTGAGTAGCAAAAGAAACTGTCAGAATCAAAGAGTTTTTTTGAAATTTAAAGTTTAAAAATGTTGAAAAGATACCAAGAAGTGAAGAAATATACTGGATGTATGAGGTCTGGTTATATACCGGTAAGTTGAGTTCAGAAAATAGATTTTATTAGATTTGTACTTAGTACAAATATCTGAAACTATTTAAACTGTTTATAATTTCAAAAACGTTGCCTGAAAATAAACTTTCTTATTCTATTTAACTACTTAACTTTTTAACCAGGAATTCCCACCAGAACACTGTTATAATATGAAACTATGTGTATTTTATACTGAAAGGGGAAAAAAAAAAACACTGTTGAAACTTAATTTTTATTTATTCATGAAAGAAACGAAATCTTATATAACTCTGACGAATAAAGAATAAATGATTTGTATTAAGAATTTGGTATATTGTACATTTTACCAGGAGAAACTCCAGGCATGCACAGGGAGAACATGCAAACTCTGCATAGAAAGGGAATCAAGCCCTGGAATCAAACCAGTGTTATCTTGCTGTGAGACACAAGAGCCAACCACTTTACCACTGAGAGTCCAGAAGATCGTCTGAGGCTCGACGAGCGCTTCAAGTGAAAATGCATCTTTTTGTATTTTCGTTTCTTTTCGCGTTTTGCGAATTCTCCTTGTTTCCACGGAAACGGCAGAACGTTTGAGGCGGTCCCCCGGTGCGCCTCCCTCTCCTGACCCGGTCTCTGGTCCCGCAGGCGGAATCACCCGCGACACCTTCCAGAGGGAGCTGTGGTGCTACGACCCGGCGGGCGACGCGTGGAGCCGGCGCGCCGACATGATGGAGCTGCGGGGGCTGCACTGCATGTGCACGGTGGGCGACCGGCTCTACGTCATGGGCGGGAACCACTTCCGCGGCAGCAGCGACTACAACGACGTGCTGGGCTGCGAGTTCTACAGCCCGGCGGCCGACCAGTGGACGGCGGTGGCGCCGATGCCGCGCGGCCAGAGCGACGTGGGCGTGACGGTGTTCGGCGGCCACGTGTACGTGGTGGGCGGCTACTCCTGGAACACGCGCTGCATGGTGGACATCGTGCAGCGCTACGACCCCGAGCGCGACCTGTGGGAGCGGGTGTTCGACGTGCTGGAGCCCCTGGGCGGCATCCGGGCGTGCACCATGACCGTGCACCTGCCGGAGGGCTCGGTGGACGAGGCGCAGATCCCCGAGGGCCCGCTCCCCACGGCCAAGAGCTGACGGCCGCCGGTGGGGGGGGGGGGGGGGGGGGTTCCTGCTGAGGTAGCATCAAACAATGGTTCTGAGGTTTGGGGGGGGAAAAAAACAGCACAACCAAACGGCGAGACGAGCGCAGTCTGACTTTTTCAGGTCACTTCCTGTTCTCTCATCTGCTCGGCGCTCTGCAGGCGACCTTCACGGCTCAAACCTCCCAGCTGAGACTTTTCTGTTTGTCACGTCAGAAACGAGCTGCATCGTCAATTAGCTGCTTACATGAAGATGTTTTGGAGCGAGACGCAGGGTCCAGCTAGTCTGTCCTCACCAGCAAACTGTATAGTTTTTGTGGAGTTTTGTCGTCTTGCCCATGTGTGTGGTTTAAAACAGCGCCCACTAGTGGCTCTGACATCGTTTTCATCACCCTGCTGTACAAACCAGCTGCCAAAACATCCCGTGTTCTTCCTCGAGTTTGTCTTTGTGTTTTTGGATCTCAGGTTTCTGGACTTGTCGTCAGGATTAAAGCTTTTCTCAGCTGTTTCAAATAGAAACGCCGTCGTTCCATCGTAGCGTTGAAGCTCCTGAAGATGGTCGGTTAAAAATACTGTTTGAATATGTTACTGAGTTGTTCGGGTTTTTCACTGACTCGGTGAATCGGGAAGGCGGAGCTCCACCTCCACAGGAAGCGGTTTGTTTCCCTGCCTGACATTTTGCATAATGTGGGACCTTTAAACTCAATAAACAGTTAAAACTCTGTTTAGTGTGTAAGAGTCAGCTCCCGGGTTTACCGCTGATCCCCGACCCTGAAACTGGTTTCAGTCTGTAAAATAATGATATCAAAAGAGCAGAACAAGTCGTTTCTTTGTTTCCTGATTCAGAATCTCAGACCTGAAGCCAATGAAGCGGATCATCTGTAACGTGGGATGAAATCTGCGGTGAAGAAGCCGCCGTGTGGCTTTTATTCATGAAGGGTTTGGAAAGTTCTGCACTCCAGAGTCATGAGATTAAACCACCAGGCCTCTTTTTTTTTGATCTGGCGAAGGAATTTTAATGCAGCTGTAGTAATAATGTGATTTTATTATAAAAACATCTATGTTAGCTGCATCACTTTCAGTTTTCCTGCCATCGTCGTGTAAACGGGACGTCACTGTGAAACCAGCTCATAAATTATCCTAAAATCTAAAAAGGAAAAAAGACTCTTTTTTTTTCCATATTTTGAGTCGACGGGTGTCCGAGGTTCAGTGTCTGAGGGCAGATTTTCACTCAGCTGTTCTTACTGACTTATTTTAAATAACCAGGTCGTTTTCCATCGAGTTGTTGCCTGAATAGATTCTTCCGCTTTCTGGACATGATTTCTTACATCTTAACAAAAATGCATCACAGAAAAAGAACAAAAAAAAAAATTCTATAATTTGCAGTCGTGTATAATATGCATTTATTTTTAAATGCCTGGGTGTGTCTACTGCTTCATTTTTAAGACTTTTTTTTTTTTTTTTTAGTAGAGAAGCTTTTTATTTTTGCATCATGTAGCGTCATATTTTGATATATAATTTAATTCCTAATATAAATTGTATCATGAAAAGTGTGATTGAGCATTCGTGTTTTGCACCAGCAGATATTAAAATCCGTTTTTCTGTTGATGTTGCACTATTTTCGGTTATTTTAGAAGTGGTGAAGTTCATTCAGTCATGACTTTTCATAAATTTAATTTAAAAATCAGTTCAATCAGCTGTTTTTTTTTTTTATTAGGTCAAAGTTATCTGTTTATTTTATTTAGTTAGTACCATATCACTGCTAATGGGGATGAAAGTGTTGCATCCATAAGGATTACAGTATTATAAGACGGAAGGTACGTCTGCACCACATCACATCAAAAAGGTTAAAAAAAAAACTCTGTTTTTGTACTTGAGTAAATTTCAATGTTTTTATCAGGACCTCTGTAAAAAAATGTGAATATTTCTGTCGACTTTGTAACGTTCTCTACTGACATGCAGCGTTTTAAGATGAAATAAAAACCTTTACAGTTCCTCTGGTTCCAGTGAAGTTCAGTCGGGCTTGGAAAAGTGTTTTTCCACACACAGCTTGCAGGAACACACTGATGATAGTGAAGAGTCCTTGAAGCTTCGTCCTTCACCTCCAGATAAGGCAGCACAGCTGAGATATGAGACCAAACACCAAGGATTTCAGACGATCCGGAGCATTTCAAACAGGAACAGGCGGCTCAGAGTCACTGGGTGCGCGGCTTGGACTGTGGGAACAAACTGGAGAAACCCAGTGAACATGTTCTCCCTGTGAGACAGAACCTCTGCTGAACATCCAGAACATTCCACTTCACGATCACTCTTAAACGTCCCGTTTAAACCATTTAAACGACTGTTTTCAAGCGAAAGTGGCAAAATTCTGCAGCATCCTGGACGTCTGTTTCCACAACATATCGATGCTTGGAGCCGCTGAACATTCAACTTTTTGCTCCTTCTCTGTGGAAATGGGGGAAAAAGCCATGTCTGTTTGCATTTTGCAGGTGATCCACTAATAACAACATGAGGGACTTTTGGAAACTCTTTTTGTTGCACATCAGTCCAGAACAAACTGCGTTAATTTGACTTTCCGTTAATCAGCCACAAACTCAACGGTGTGGAGCGAAGACGAGCTGAGGAGGAGGAAGAACCCAGAAAATGAGGGCCAGCAGAGGAAATGCATGTTTAACAGCAGCCTTTCTGCTGAAGGCTGATTCTCTGTTTCAAACATGTTTAATATCTTGAGTCATAAACGTTCTGGAGGAATCCCTCCGTCTCCTGTTCTCAGAGGAAAAACTTGTTGTTCTGCTGTCAGACAGAAGGAATCCTGAACACCTCGGTGGGTTGATCAGCTCCCGTCTGTGTGAACACAGTGTAAAAGTTTGAACTCATTCTTATGCTCGCAGTCCTTTAGTAGATCAGGCTTTTATTTTGAAAAGAGTATTTTATACTCAAAAAAATGCTCTGTTTAAATGAATTTAAATGAATGAATGTTTATTTGTGGTCACTGATCAACACAGAAAAAATACAAACTAACCCTGAAGATCATTACATCAATCTTTACTCTCATCCTCAGTCTGAACTGTAACTGACTTATTTTCTATTTACAGTTTTTTTTTTTAAGTTGACAGCAAATTACTACATTAAGACTGAGTTTTAAAAACAGGAACTCATCTACACTCACGCTCTCACTTCCTCAATAATAAACAGTCCTCTTGAATTATTTTAGCTCTCTTTCAAATTAAAATAACTCTTCAATAAAAACAAGAAGGCTTTTATTCTCAAATCCAAAAAGGTTTGTGGGAAATAAAGAATCAATTAAATAGTTTTATACACACAATGTTACAGGGTTTTTTTGCTTTAAGCATTTTTGTGCATGAAGTTTGTCCTTTGTGGCGTTTAACCTCCACAGCCGATCGCTCCATTCATGCAGGAGCATCTGAATCGCCGCCACCAGGCCGATCACACTGAAGATAAAGCAGAGCAGGAGCGTTTTGAAACCAGACTGACCTTTAAATAGCGAGTAGAGCTGAAGTGGAGCTGTGGTCGGGCCCCACAGGGCTCCGAGCCTCTCTGCACTGTCTATTTAGGCTTTAAACTCTCTCTGACCTTGTTATGATCTTCTTTTCTGAGCAACAGTGTAAAGAAACTGCAGCCTTTATTCTCTGAAATGAACCGGGTCAATGAGTGATTCTGGTTTTAGAGGCCAAAGCAGCAGAAGTGGTGCCTGCTGGGTTCTGTGGCTCCAGGAGCAGCAGCTCGGTCGGGTCATGAGGACCAAACGTCCAGTAAGTCAATCAAACATTCCCTTCCATGAGAGAAATGTGAACAAGGAACATGGAAACAGAGCCGTGAACCTCAGAAACAGCAAGTTATGAAACAGAATCAGCGCCGGTGGGCTCGATCAAGAGAGAAAGGCAGAAAATCAAAGCTTTAAGACTGACTTCAGAGGCAGAGACGGTGACTGTCCTAGTCGATGTTTGAGGTGAAAACTCATCATTTTTGTGTTTTCATTTCCATTTTGAAAATGATGTCCATTTCCATGGCAACGGCAGAAACGATGCAGTGAGCGTAACGGGCCAGGAGGTGGCGCTGTCTTTATAATGAAACCACACTGCAGAGAAGAAAATAAAGATATAGAATGGGAGAACACAGACATTCATGTGGACAGACGACCAAGAGTACGATGACTGTCAACAATAGAACTACCAGGACCAGGAGGATCTGGACCAGGACCAGGAGGATCTGGACCAGGACCAGGACCAGGAGGATCTGGACCAGGACCAGGACCAGGAGGATCTGGACCAGGACCAGCACCAGGAGGATCTGGACCAGGACCAGCACCAGGAGGATCTGGACTGGGAGTCGTGACACTCTGGAGGAAACATGGCCATCCAAACCATAAAGAAATCAAAGTGTTTATTGGGGGGAAAAAAACACTAAATGTGCAGTAATTCCTTCTCCAGATGCTCTGATGGTTGACTCTCATGATTTTGCACCAGAACTTTCCAAACCTTTCATGATAAAAGCTGCACGGCGACTTCTTCGCCACAGATTTCATCCCACATTACAGATGATCCGGTCGATTCACTTCAGATCTCAGACTCTGAATCAGGAAACAAAGAAACGACTTCTTCTGCTCTTTTAATCACATTATTTACAGACTGAAACCAGCTTCAGAGTCGGAGCCATTTTGATAAAGTTGTGTTCCCAGAGGCTCTGAGCGCCGTGTAAACATCAGAAGTTTTGTGTTGAAGGTGTCTGTTGGGCCGTGGACAGTTGAGGAACTCCACCTGTTGTAGCAGAGTTTCCCCCACGGAGGGTTTATCACCAGCAGCCTCTTCCTCCTGGCAGTCCTTCACTCTGGGAATGTTCTGGAGCAGATCCTCCTCCTCCTCCTCCTCCTCCTCCTCCATGTCCTGATTTCTTCTCTGACTGTGTCACATGCTGAGTCGGCCCACTGAACACTCGCCCCCCGTCAAATAAGAGGCTTCATCATCTGTCCTTGGCACAGAGACAGACCAGTTGTGTCTAACTCCAGAAAGCCTCGCATACCGTCGCTTCCCTGCACCTTCCTTCTTTCCACACTGCAAGTAAGTTGGCTCTCCAAAGTTTTTCTTTATGAGAAGAAGCCGTTCGGCCTCTCAGAGCAAGAAACTGAACACAAAAGCTTGTTCTTCTGTTTTTTTTTTGCTTCATTTTGAGAGAGAGCTTCAAAGAGGGCTCTTGAAACGAGACAGAAGAAAGACTTGTTTGTGTGTGTGTGTGTGTGTGTGTGTGTGTGTGGCAGCAGGAGCGATGTCTCTGCGAGGCGATGTGTGTGTGGTGACCGGGGCGGCCGGATTCCTGGGGAAGAGGCTGGTGAGGCTGCTGCTGGAGGAGGAGCGGCCGGCCGAGATCAGGCTGCTGGACAAACACGTCCAGCCTGAAGTCCTGGACGGCCTGGAGGGTAAACGTCTCCATGCAGCTCGCTTTAACGCTGCAGTGTGGTTAAAAACACACTGCAGGTCCAGGGACATGTTAAATAATGTGTTTTCAGCTCATGCTGTTAATATTTCATGCTTTAACAGCGAGATGTGGCTCATTTTTCACGCTGCTTTTATAATTAGTTCATAACCATCGTATCTAATGTTATTAAATGGATGAAAACTCAAATTTAATGTTTAAAAGAGCAACGGGAGGGTATAATTTAGGTTTTACAGCATTCATTTTATGGAAAAAGTTCCTATATACGTGTGAGACGTGTAGCTGATTGTTAAATTATGACATTTTTCTTCACAAAATGGATCAGTTACTGACAGTAACTGTTAAACAGTAAGTACAACAACCCTTTGAAAACTGCTTTTCTGTCTTATCTATGTACTGTTTATTTCTCTGATGATATTTAAGATCATTTTCATCAGATTAGATCAAGCGGTAGCATCAACATGAGGTGAATCTGAAAATGATTAAGAGTCAGATGTGGTTTATTTTTCCTGAAATATGCTGCTAAAGTACAGAGCCTGCTGGTTTTCTTCCTCCTGATCCTCCTCATTCAGTCAGAAGGTAAACGTCGGAATAAAGTCAGTTTGTAAAGTAAGAGGAGCGTTTACGAAGAAAACAGGTGAAACTTGCAGTTTCTTTTTAACCAAAGTTTTCAGCACAGTTGTCATGTTTTGACGTTATTATGCAAATTTAAAAAATCCTATTCAAGCAGCACCGACTTCACTGTGATGAGAACGTTAATTTCACGCGTTTCAAGGTCATCAAGAATTCGTCTTTATATGTTTATAGAGACTAAAGTCGCGTTTGGCACCGCAGCATTTCAGGAAAACGGAAAACTTTGATATTTTAGGTGTCCGTTTCCATGACAACGGTAAACAGCTTTCTGAGGTGTTAAAGCTGGTGCTGCTGTGCGTCAGACTGCCGGGGCGACTCCAGGCTGACTGTGCTCGAGGGCGACGTCCGAGACGGAGACTTCCTGAGGACGGCCTGCCGGGGGGCGACGGTCGTCTTCCACACGGCCTCCATCATCGACGTCAGGGACTCGGTGGAGTACAGCGAGATGTACAGCGTCAACGTGCGAGGTACAGGAGGCCGCGGCCAAAAAACCACGATCAATTCGAGCTCTGCTACCTTCAGTGTTAATTTTTGGAGTG
Organism: Salarias fasciatus; assembly: GCF_902148845.1. Lineage (NCBI taxonomy): Eukaryota > Metazoa > Chordata > Actinopteri > Blenniiformes > Blenniidae > Salarias > Salarias fasciatus. The sequence continues at coordinate 5,684,627 of NC_043760.1, read as the reverse complement.
TGGGATGAAATGCGTCCTTCGCCGACCGCTTCCTCAACCGTTCTGTCGGTTTGCTGGTCTTCGGTTCTCGTGACCGCCGCGGCGTTTCTCCCCGACAGGAACGCAGCTGCTGCTGGAGGCCTGCGTCAGCGAGAACGTCTCGTCCTTCATCTACACCAGCACCATCGAGGTGATGGGGCCCAACCCGGCGGGCGACGCCGTCACCAACGGCACCGAGGACACGGCCTACAAGAGCTCGCTCAAGTTCAACTACAGCAAGACCAAGAAGGAGGCGGAGGACCGGACGCTGGCGGCGCACGGCGAGGCGCTGCCGGGCGGCGGCCGACTGGCCACCTGCGTCCTCAGGCCCATGTACATCTTCGGCGAGGGCTGCCGCTTCCTGCTGGGCCACATGGCGGACGGGGTCCGGAACCGGGACGTGCTGTTCCGCATGTCGCGGCCCGAGGCGCTGGTCAATCCCGTCTACGTGGGGAACGTGGCGGCCGCCCACCTCCAGGCGGCCCGGGCCCTCCAGGACCCCCGCCGGCGGGAGCGGGCGGGGGGGCAGTTCTACTTCGTGTCCGACGACACGCCGCCCGTCAGCTACTCGGACTTCAACCACGCCGTCCTGGCGCCGCTGGGCTTCGGGATCCAGGACCGGCTGCCGCTGCCGTTCCCCGTCTTCTACGCCTTCTGCCTGCTGATGGAGGCCGTCTGCGCGCTGCTCCGCCCCTTCGCCCGCCTGGTGCCGCCGCTCAGCCGCCAGCTGCTCATCATGCTCAACACGCCCTTCAGCTTCTCCTACCAGAAGGCCCGGCGGGAGCTGGGCTACGTCCCGCGCTACGGCTGGGACGAGGCGCGGCGCCGCACCACCCAGTGGCTGGCCGAGCAGCTGCCGGCCCAGCGAGACAAGCTGAGGAGGAAGTGAACCGGCAACTCCTGCCTACACGGGAAAACTTTAACCTTATGAAATGATTTTTCAAGACTTTACTTTTTTTTTTTTTTTTGTACTTTTCAAAATGAAACAAACATCACTGATCATAATTTCTTTTCTTTTTTCCAATTTTAAAACTAGAAAATATAAAGCCACCGGTGTGTATCATAAGGATTGTCAAAAATGTTCCTGTGTGGGACCAGTTATTATTATTATTATTTTTATTATTATTATTATTATTATTATTATTATTATTATTATAACTCCCAAAATAAAACTATAAACAATTATATTAAAATAATAAAAAAATATATTGAAAATAATTGAATTAAGTTTATGATAAATAAATAAATAAATAAATAAATAAATAAATAAATAAATAAATAAATAAATAAATAAAAATGTACATGTTTGCTTTACGGTTTATTTGATATTTTTAACTTTAAAATTCTTCAATATCATCAAAAGCAATGTAAAAGGTGGTTTAACACTGTGATGACAGGAGAAGCACTTGGAGGATCTTAAATGTTGAATCTTCGTTGATAAAACAAACTGGGAGTTGTTTTAGACATTTAAGGGGAAAACTCTCCTCTGGCTTTTATTATTCTGGCCAAGGTCCACATCTTCAAGGAAAAAACACAAAAAGAAAACAACTTTCCCACAATGACTGCTGTTATTTAGCTTTCATGTTGACTGACCTTTTCAAATTACTTATAAACTACAAGACACAACCTTGACTCAAAGAGATGTGTGTGTGTGTGTGTGTGTGTGTGTGTGTGTGTGTGTGTGTGTGTGTGTGTGTGTGAGAGAGAGAGAGAGAGAGAGAGAGAGAGAGAGAGAGACAGAGAGAGAGATTCACAGTGGAAAAATCAACCAATCCCCTGATGATTGATTTCCTGACTTTACAAGGTGACCTCGTCTCTCTCTCTCTCTCTCTCTCTCTCTCTCCCTCCGTCAGGACAGCAGTACTTGTGGGGTCCGTCCACTGACACAGTGCCTGTAACGTAATTCTAACATTTCCAAGGTTACTGAACTGCTCCAGACGAGAGGCCAGAAAAACAAATAAATAGTTGCTTTAGCACTGAAGGTTCAGACCACACACACACACACACACACACACACACACACTCCAACAACCACTAAACTGTGCGTGCCTGTGTGTGTCCAAATTGACGGTAAGTATTCATTATGCAACAGCTTTTGGTCCCCACAAAAGAAATAAATACACACACACACACACACACACACACACACACACACACACACAGACACACGTTCTCGTGGCTTCCTGGGACGTTTCCTCTGCTCTCATTGAGCTGTTGCTCACTACTCTAACCTCCACCATTACTTTCTCACTCTGACCTGATGGATCTGTCGACCCTCCAGTGAGCCGGTCCTCACAACGTGGGTGTTTTCCTGCCATCTGGGACTTTTATTTTCTCCGTGTCTCCTTCTAACCTCAAGCAGAACGACTGACTCAGCCCTAAAATTAGACCCTAAACCTTCAATCATATCTCTATAAACTTCAGTTTCTGTCCCCACAATGTGAGTGTAGAAAAAAAAATACACAAACACACAAACACTGTGCTCTTAGGGACATTTCGTTAATCACTGTAAACTTCACTGCAGTTTGTAACTCGATGGGAACACACACAGCGTTGACAACTTCTCTTTGTGTGTGTGTGTGTGTGTGAAACAGATTTAGGTCCTCACCGCAGAGTTTAAACCCACACACACACACACACACACACACACACACACACACACACACACACACACACACACACACACACACACACACACGCAGGCAGCCCGGCCAGAGTTCAGCCTTTTGAACAAACAGCCATTGAATACAAATGAGGTCATGGATTCAGCACCAGGCGGAGGACCGTCAGCTCGGCTCACACACCGTCTGATGGGGAAAAAACACTGAAAGATGAGCGTAATGAGTGATTCAGCTCACACCGAGGCTGGAGGACGACCGTAGGGGTGTGTTTAACCAGCTGTGTGAAGCCTGGACTCTTGTTCCTGGGATTCCCGTGTTGCTGGCTGCCGGTTCAGGGCCGGGGGTGTGTGTGTGCGTGTGTGTTTGCGGTGGAGACTGGTGTGAACCCAGCTCCTGCTGGGATTTACTGGAGGCTGAGCGGCGTTAAGCTCCACAGCAGCAGCAGCTCCAGGCCTCAGCCGGCCGGCCGGCGGGGGAGAAATGAGTCTGAAGCAGCGGATCGTCCTCTGCTGGGTTTTAGTGATCATCGCTTCACTGGCAGGTAAGTCTTCAAACTCTCAACCTGGACTCAGATTCTCAGGGAGGGATGTTCTGCTGTTATGTAGAAATAACAAGTTTTCCTTCCAGGAATAAATGACAGGGAACGAATCTGGCCTCATTTTGATTTGATTTCATTTCATTCAGGCTTGATTGCGACCAGAAATACATTTTGCTCAACATGTCATAATTGATTCAATGGTTTCATCACTTCAGCATCTACTGTAGCTGTTCCTTTTTTTTATTATTCTTTATAAGTTTTTTATTCTTTATTAGTACAGTATACTGATAAGTTTATAAAGCAGATCATGTGCCTGAGCCAATTTCAGGGTTTTATCTATCTGTAAACTATATCTATATCGATAGATAGATAGATAGATAGATAGATAGATAGATAGATAGATAGATAGATAGATAGATAGATAGATAGATAGATAGATAGATAGATAGATAGAAAACAAAAGAAACAAATATGATAAAAATTAATTAACTTATTCATTAAATACATAAATATTCCTGGACCATGATCCCATAAATGTATTGTTGTTGTTGTCATTATTATTATTATTATTATTATTATTATTATTATTATTATTATTATTATCATATTATTATTATTTTTTAATATTATTATTATTATTATAATAACAGTGTATTCCAAGAAATATGATATGAAATATCAACATCTATGTAACACAAAGAATTTTTGGATTTTTTACATGTTTCATGGCTCATGAAGTATTTTCTTTAGAAATGCAGTTTTATGAGTAAACAACATGTTATTATTAAAGCGATACTTCAACATTTTGGCAAATTGGCCCATCTAGGGCAATTCGGTAGTCATTTAGAACAGCATACTTACTTTTTTTGTGAGGGCGAGCTGTTGTTTATTCAGCGGTGAGTCTGAGGAGAGCTTCACGGCGGACATAATGGAAGTGGATGGTACAGTAGCTTCCCTCGTCAAACTCATCAATCCAACACAATCCAACAACCCCAAAACACACTTTGGTGGACACGTTATAATCCCCACATTCACTACGCTGTGAAATATTAATGCAAAATTACGAGATTGAGCGTTTTTTTGCGAAGATTGCTAAGACGGAACTACTTACTAAACATGGCGTCTGGGCGTAGTGATCTCAAAAGAAAAAGTAGTTCCCAATATTTGCTTCAATGTCGTAATGCTACAATATTATTTGTTGGTGTTTCACAGCGTAGTGAATGTGCGGATTATAACGTGTCCACCAAAGTGTGTTTTGGGGTTGTTGGATTGTGTATTTGATGAGTTTGACGAGGGGAAGCAACTGTACCGTCCACTTCCATTATGTCCGCCGTGAAGCTCTCCTCAGACACACCGCTGAATAAACAACAGCTCGCCCTCACAAAAAAAGTAAGTATGCTGTTCTAAATGACTACCGAATTGCCCTAGATGGGCCAATTTGCCAAAATGTTGAAGTATCGCTTTAACAGTTTTCAAACATAACCTTAAATCTTTCATTTGAATATGATCTCAAAGCCTCTTTTGTTTCAGTAAAGTTAATGATTTAACTTCCTGTTATAATAAAAAACATATATTCAGAAGTCGTTGTGGTCTCAGTAGAGTCCTGTCAGACGGTCCTGGTTCAGGTCGGGTGTCTCGTTTCCCTCCAGTTTCAGCCGAGCGGCCAGACGATGAGCAGTGCGCCGAACTCAACAACACCACGTGGCAGGAGTACCGGCAGCAGCGAGCCCGGCTGCAGGTTCAATACCTGCTGCTGAGCAGGAGGAACCCGGACTGCGCCCAGAGGTTCAGCCAGGAGTCTCTGGAGCAGCAGGCCTCGCATTTCAACGGCTCGCTGCCCACCAAGGTCATCATCCACGGCTACAGGTGAGCAGGGACGGACGGTTCGAACCCCTGAGCACCGCTTCAGGGGAGGTGGAGGGTTTACCCTTCCTGCAAAAAATAAACAATTAATAAAACACTGTAAAAATGTCCATCCACTCAAACACCCGGAAGAAACTGAACCAAGGAAACACACACAGGGAGAACATGCAAACTCCACCCAGAGAGAGCAGTGACCTCAGATATTCTCACTGTGAGGCATTTCTCATTGATCCAACATTCAGCTGCTATAAAACAGGTTAAATCTAAAATTCATTTCACTTTCGCTGCAGTGAATCTTTTGACCAACTTTTGTCTTGATCATTGTGATTCAATTCACATTTATTTCTTCCACTATTTAACCCTTCTGTGGCATTTGAAAAAATTTCTGCCACATTTTTTATAAATAAAAACACAAATTGACAAAAGTTTTTTTCCAATAGTAGATGCAAACTGTAATTTTCTATGGCCGATCATTTAATTTTATGATAGATAATTGAAAAGTTATCAATATGCAAAACATCATTTGATTCTGAAAGTGGAGCCAGATCAAAAATGTGTTTTATTGGAAGTCAGTTCAATTCAAAGTGAAAAACGAGCCTGAGTTCATGTTTTTAATCAGAAGAAGCAGCAGTAAGTTTCATCCATTCAGAGAATCAACAACTAACCGACATGAACGTTTCTGTGACTGAGAGGAAGCTGGAGGAAGTGAAGAAAACCACTCATGAAGAGGAAAACATGACAACAACGACTTCAAACTGCGTTTCTCTGAGTGAGGAGACAGAAATAACCAATAACTCATCATGCAGCGAGACTTCGCTCATCCCACCAGAAAAGTATTTTCAGTTCCTTCATAGATAATAACAGAATAGAATGTTTATCCCAAAAAAATCTGATAATGGTAGAAAATTAAATTAGTAAATGTTACTACGAAATATTGATAATTAGATCACGTGCTGCATATCTAATTTAAAAAATGTTATTAAGGTCTTACCTTTATTTATAAACGGAGCTCATTTCTGGAGCCTTCTGGATGAAAACCCTGCTTCAAGTGACAGTCTAGTTTAGAAAACAGTTTAATCCTGGATTTATAATCCTCCATCATGTAGAAAGTGGAGATTGAGACACTTTCTTCCTCTGCCGCTGGAATTGAGCAGCCTCTGGACTCTGGAGCGCCCCCTAGCAGGAGGCAGGAGAACTGCCTGCTCCACCTCCAGCCTTTCCACTGGAAGATAAACATGATGGACATCAGAACTCCGGAAAATCAAGGGAAATTTATCGACTTTTTAAAAACATTTGATTGACGACACACAGAGTCAGCAGCTCGCGCTCATTTAATGGTCTGATGGCAGCTTTGTGAGAAAATTCATCATCCGACCAATTCTTAAAAAGTGACGAAAACTGTTTTGGTAAAATGAAACAAGAAAACCCGTAACACTCCCAGTGATGCAGAGAGAGCAGGTTAACATCTATGAAGTTATAATTAACTGTTTGCGTTTAATGTTTAAAGAACCAGTATAGCTACAGACTGTGGGTGGAGCGTAACATCGCCCAAAACCCAGAGTTGAGTCCAAATGTCCCTAATCCTGGTTTCTCTCTCTGCCCCCACCCCGCAGGGCTCTGGGCAGTAAGCCCTCCTGGGTGAAGCAGCTGGCCCAGGCCCTGCTCCGGGCCCAGGACGCTAACGTGGTGGTGGTGGACTGGGTCTACGGAGCCTCCTTCGCCTACAACCTGGTGGTGGAGAACTACAAGGAGGTGGCGGTGCAGATCTCCGTCCTCATCAACGAGATGCAGGCGAGGAGAACGAGTCAGGAGGAACTTTACCTGCTTTAATGGAGGATTTTCTGGCATTTTTGCATTTTTGTAAATTATTATTATTATTATTATATTATTATTGTTGTTGTTATTATTATTATTATTATTATTATTATTATTATTATTATTATTATTATTATTATTATTATTATTATTAACAATAATATAAATATTCATAATTGTTTTATTGTTAAAGTGCTACTTTAAATTCAAACAGGAACAAGAAGAAGTATAAACACCATAAATTCCATTGGAGTCATCATAAAACACTATTAAAATATATGATAAATAGTTGATATTGGAGGAATTTCACTTGTTTGATATGTAGAGAGAAATGAAAGAATTATTGTTTGGAAACAAGCCTAAAAAAAGATGGAGGGATTGATTTAAAGTGGCAAAAAACAAAGTGGTAAAGTGGTAAAATAACATAGAGCATTAAAAAAACTATTTGAAAAGATGAGAAGAAAAAAACAATTGATGTCTAAAGTGTCTAAAAAAGTCAAAAAAAAATATCATGTCAAGCTGTTATTGTTAACAAAGGGATTAGTTAACAGCTGTTTTAATCTGCGGTGCTGGATGTTTTAGTGATTAAAGGTTGACAATCGGCTCTACCTGCTGTGGATGTTTCCTCCCTCAGAAACACGGAGGCCAACTGGAGCAGTTCCACTTCATCGGGGTCAGCCTCGGGGCGCACGTCGCCGGGTTCGTGGGGACGCTGTTCGAAGGGAAGATCGGAAGAATCACCGGTCGGTTCAGATTCACGCTTCTCCTCCTTAATCCTGCTACACTTTAGAGTTTTCTCATGAGGGAATGTTAGAGGAGGAAAAAACTTAAGCAAAACTTACATGTAGGAAGGTTCAGAGCTGCTAAGTCGACTCTAACAACCTCCACAACCCTCTGACCTTCAGCGTGACCTTCACCGATCAGCGCAGCTCTTCGATAAGAGACACTGGAGCTGTGAGCAGCGACAAGGCGCCGCTGTGAGCTGTTTATATCAGGGTTTCTGTTGGAGGGGCTCAGTGGCTCAATGGCTCCACAACAGTTTAGATTTGACGACCACGTGGAAAAATGAACATCTTCATTCTGTGAAAGTCCAAGAAACGGGAATGTTTGGTGTGTTTGTGCTGTTTTGTTCCCCTCCTGTCTTTGTGTCGCTGCTTCTGTCTCTCTGGTTCTCTGGTTTGAGACGAGGTTTAAATCAACAGACTGTTTTCCCCCCCCTGCCGTCCAGCCCTGGACCCCGCTGGGCCCATGTTCAAAGGAGCCGACACCTTCGACCGCCTGGACCCGTCCGACGCCCAGTTTGTGGACGCCATCCACACCGACTCCGACTGTGAGACGCCTCCTTCCTTTTCCCGCCATGTTGGTTTCCCTCAGCGCCCAGTTCCCCTCCTCAGAGGATTAACGCTCTGGATTCAGTCCTGCATGTCGTAACCAGATTGAAACTTTTGTTTACTGAGCTGCTGGGAGACTTTTAGAGGGTTTTTTTTTTTAGAACTTTCTTGAGTTTTTAATGAACTACAAGCAGCCTACATATTCAAGTTTCCTCATTTTGACTCCAAACTAATTTTTCTTTTCCATGTTTTTCTCTCCTGTGAGGCAGATTTCGGGATTTCCATCCCTGTGGGCCACGTTGACTTCTTCCTGAACGGAGGAAAGGACCAGATCGGCTGCGCTCGCTCCAGATTCCCTTCAAGTAAGCTTTAAACACGCCGGGTTTCAGATCCTGAATGAATTCTGATAGTTTTAACCTGCTTAAATAATAATGACGATGATGATGATGAAGGTGATGATGATGATGATGATGAAGGTGATGATGATGATGAAGGTGATGAAGGTAATGAAGGTGATGGGGTGGTTTTCCATGCAGCCGTCTGCCCCCTCAGTGCTGCTCTGTGTTGTCAGTTCTCATTTATTTCCCAGTGTACGGCTACGTGATCTGCGACCACATGAGGGCGCTGCACGTCTACATGAGCGCGCTGAACGGCTCGTGCACGCTGCTGGGGGTCCCGTGCGCCTCCTACGAGGACTTCCTGCAGGGCCGGTGTGTGGACTGCGAGGACTTCAAGGGCTCCTGCCCCACCATAGGTACACTGTGTTTGATTTTGATTTGAAAAAGGCCTAAATGGCTCTGAACTGTCGGATCATTCATGTCAGACTCATTTCATCAGTAACATCCTGCAGCCTGATAAACACGGAACTGTTCAAAGAGTGAAAGCTATAAATATCAGCTCTGGTTCTCTGCTGAGCCTCAGTCTCACCAGCAGGCAGCAGGTCACACACACACCGAGGGTCACACACACACACCGTCTGACAGCTTCTTATCACACAGTCGATACAGGAGAGGCTTCATGACACCTGACCCCACTCACTGTGTGTGTGTGTGTGTGTGTGTGTGTGTGTGTGTGTGTGTTACAGGTTTATCACAGAACAGTGGCATACACACAGCTCTGCTTCCCAGTGAGAAAAAGCTCTTTCTCCTCACCACGTCTTCACCTCCTTTTTGTGGTCAGTTTGTTTTAATCTCGCGTGTTTTGTCTCCACATTGACCTCAGTTCATCCTGATATTCTGTCTTTTCTCCTACAGTAATTAAAAAAGTTGATTAAACCTCGAGGTCCTGCATGCATGGAGGAATCAGACTTTCTTAGAAACGCCGGACCTGAAGACAGAAATATTCTTGTGGACTTGACATTAATTTTAATTTAACATGTTTGTGGACTGTGGGAGGAAACTGACTCTGAATCCATGTGAGAAACGTGATTAATGAAAGATGTATGGAGGACTGGCTCTCATTAGCCTGAACATCTGGCTGAGCGGATCGTTCTTCTCCGCTGTGCATTAACCTCTCCAGCTGTGCTTTGTGTGTGTGTGTGCGTGTGTGTGTTCTCAGCTCATCACATCCTGCTGGAGCTGGAGGTTTCTCCGCTGGAGAAGAGCGCCGAGCTGGAGGTCACTCTGAGGACCGAGAACCTGGGAACCGAGCGGCGGCTGCGGCTGTACGTACCGCGTCTGTCTCCGCTCACTGTCCAGGCTGTTCAGTAAATACCAGAATATCAGAAATCCTATAAACAGACTGCAGTTCATTACATTTATTTACAGTTTTAAATTCTCTGTAACTGAACCGCCTGCTGGAGGAAAGATGTCGTTACGCACTGTACCACCTTGTGGCAAGAAGTGGTATTACAAGACTTAAATTACTCATTTCAGTAAATATCTTACAAATATTAGATTTTTTAGTATCTTTAGAATAGGAATAGTACTAGACTGTCTTTTCGAGGCATATTTTAGGACTTTACTTGATTTTTTTTTTTCTTTTTTTTTCAAGAGCTGCAGAGTGACTCATGTTTGAGGAAGGAAGTGTTCCTACGGAACAGCAATTGGACTCCCGGCTGTTTTTTACAGATGAAATCTTAAGTTTCACCACATTAAATCACTACATTAAATCATATTGGGCTTTAAAGGGTTTCACAGGGTCCAGGGATGCGTGGTACAGAGAGCATACATCTGTTCAGGATTTACAGTCTTATTTTTTAAAGAACTCGAGATTTTAGAAACCCTAACGAAAGAAGACTCGTTTATTCATGAATTCTCTGTCATTATTATTTTCTTCAGTTTGGAAACAGACAGACGTTTGTAAAATTGTGGAAAAAAAAAGACCTAATTAAATCTAAACCGTCCCATCAGTCCTCAGCCCGCCTCTCCAGCCTCTTTCCTGCAGAGTTGTGTTTTCTCTGCGCAGCTTCTATTTCCAGAAGCGTGGGGAGGATGCAGAGCTGCAGCAGGTGCAGGAACACCGGCCCGTGCACGGCCCTCGTGCACGAGTTCCTTTCAGTTCAGCTCTGTTGGCTTTTTGTGAACGTGGGAACAAAACATCACCTCAGAAGACTGAGAACATCCCGTCTTCTAGACCTGAGGAGTCAAACACAGGCTCCTGTGTGTGTGTGTGTGTGTGTGTGTGTGTGTGTGTGTGTGTGTGTGTCGCAGGCAGACCGACAGGGCGGTCTACAGGGCCGTGCTGCCTCATCCCGCCCCCCTCTGTGAGATCAGCTCCATCTGGATGAAGAACACCGGCGCCCGGTTCTACCGGCAGGCAGAGATCCACGTCAAGTCCGTCTGCGTGTCCGAGTTCCCCTCGCCGAGGTGCGGCAGCTCGCCACCCGCCTTCCGACCATCGGGTGTAAAGCCCGGATCGATTGATTGATTGATTAATTGATCGACTGCTTTGTTTCAGGCCGGAGAAGCCTGTGTGTGTGAACAACGTCCGCCTGAGGCGAGGAGCTCCGTGGTCACATGACCTGGTGCAGGTCTGCAGCGTCTTCTGATCCCAGTGACTCCAGAGACCATTGGTCGCTTTCTTACTTCCTCTGCCTCGTTTTTTTATTGACTATAAAATAAAGCGGTATGAACGACTGTTCTGAGTTGCAGAAAAGAAGTTTGCACTAATTATTAGAGTTTTCTGTTTTCCTCTTTGCTCGCTGCTTCCTCCAGGAAGACTTTATTAAAATGAAATTCACTTATTCTGTGGTTTTAGAAGGACTCAGTTTCTCCCGAGTGTTTTTATTTTGAAATGTTATTTTGTAGTAGTTTTGGAAATAAACTGTTCACTGACCTTTGACCTTTGTCCGTCTGCATTTCTGCTGTTTTGTGTTTGAGAGAAAGCGAAGGATTGTTAAGGATTTCAGGTGGATTTAATTGAAATACATTTCAGGACTTTTGCCTCAAACACTGAAGTTAAAATAAATGTGGACACAATGAGACACAGTTTGAACCTTTAAGTTGAAACAATTAAAAGAATCCACTTCTTTCCTGAGTAACAATCCAAACTATTTTTTTTTTCTTTCAACTTTTGATGCCTTTTACTGTGAAGGGAAAAAATATGCATGAATAATAAACACTCTATTTGATCAAAAGTAGGGCTAACAGAGGTAATTGCGATTGAATTTGTCAAAAAATTAATTTTTTAAATTGTGATAAATCATACAATTAGGGATCGGGAAAACCGTAATTGATGTAGACATTATACAATATAATACATTGGTCTTCATGGAACTTTATTTTGAAAGAAAATCCAAAAATTCTTCCTTTGTGTTCATTTGATTCCTAATTAAAAACTCTGAAGAGAAATGAGTCCAAACAGGAAGTTGTGATGTTGAAATTCAAAAGATTAATCTTAAATCAACCGTTCTGTTAGAACTCTGCGTGACCTTGAAGTTATGTTCCGTTGCCGCAGCAAGGTCACACAGAATTCACAGAGGTTGTTTGTTTGTTCAAATTTCAATGATTAATCTAAAATCAACTTCCTGTCTGGACCGATGACCTTTTTATGTTATGTTTTTAAAACTGCGTTGAAATGCAAAACAACAGAATTTTAAATATGCGTTTTAAAAAGCAGTCAATCACAATTAACTAAGGAAATTCTGTGATCAATCACGATTAAGAAAATTAATCTTGACAGTACCAATAAAAACTTATCAGTTTAATTAGAGTTATTTCTAATAAGGTATCTGATATAAAGCAGAATGTGAGCGAAGATCCGGCGTGGAGTGACGCTCATCTCCAGACAAACATCAAGAAAACCGCAGTCAGAACACAAACACAGCCGTTCCAAAACAATCCACTCTCTCACATTAAAAATCACGATCACAAACTACATCTCTACAAATATTTTAAATTGTCTGTCATTGGCTGAACTTAACGAAAAAGTTCTGATGTTCTGATCCGTTCACTAACAGGAAACCCACTCCAGCCTGGAGACGTTCAGCCAAAACTCTTTATCACACTGAACACGAGCAAACCGTGATACAAACATGTCAAATCGAACGTTAAACTGAGTGACGGTCAAGTCCGAATCAAACACAACAAGTGAGATGAAAACCAAATCCATTCGATTCGGGAGCAGAAAATCAAACCCTCAACATGGAGGAAGGTGTTGGCGGTGAGACGGTGGCGTCCAGTGACTGTTAGTACGAGGTGCCCGTGTGATTCACGCCCGGCAGGCGCTTACAGGTGAAATACATGATCTGCATGTTTATTCGTGATGACACTGACAGAAATCCACCAGCTTTAATCTGTATTTAGGTTTAAAAAGCAGATTCCTGAGTCTTGTGACAATAATCCGTGTTGAACAGCAGCTGCTTCACACACTCAGACTCGCTGGCTTCTCTTTCCTTCAAACGGCTCAATCTGTGACTTGAAGTGTGAGAGGAAGGAAATGTTTTGTCTCATCTCGGTGCTCCGGGCGTGGAGGGACGGGGAAGGCGCCGCTGCAGGGGGCGGGGCCGTCCTCACAGTTTGGGGGTGTCGGTGGGGGCCAGCGGCGCTCGGCCCCTCAGGAAGCGAGGAGGGACGGTTCCGGCACTGTCGCCCCCTGCAGAGTCAAACAGAGGTCCCCGTCAGGACAGGAGTCATCTGAAAATGCTAAGAGGCCAGTTTCATGCAGACAAGATAGATGAGCGGAATATCGGCGTTGATGTCAATATCGGGCATTTCCTGGTCCCACAGTAAACCTGGTCCCACAGTAACTGTCGATATTTGTGGTCGTTGTCTGTGTGTTGAGTTGGAGCTACTTTAAGTTGAGGAACGTGTAAAAACGAGCTTTGGCTCAGTGTCATGAGTTGACTCGACTTGACGATTTGAACTTTAAAATAAAAACAAAAACTAGTAAACTTGTTTTTTCCTCAGATTTCTTCCTCAAAACATTGTTCCAGTGTTTGTATTGAAGCAGTAAAATCTCCACTGCCTCCAGTGTGTGTTATCAATAAGTTTGATCAGTGAGAATGTCGTCAGGACATGAGTTGATATTTCTGGTTTTGCC
>NC_043760.1:4337001-4454501 GCF_902148845.1 Salarias fasciatus | reverse complement strand
CCCCAAGGCCAGGACAAAATGTTACAGAATGACCTTTGTCCCAGCAGCTATCACAAAGCTCAATGCCAGTGCGAAGAGATGAGAGAGTCTTATTAAACCTTTGGATCTGGGAGGTGTTATCTGGGAAATTTTAGGTGATTTTATGGTTCTTAAAGGGGCTGTATCATGCTTTTTTAGCTAGTCCAAACCCTAGAAATGGCATTAACATGGTAATAGTTTATTTTTGGCGCAAAGGAAAAGTCATTTTGTGTGAAATAAAAGATTTTCTGGGGCTAATTCTGAAACCCGGAAGCGAAAACGCTCTGTTTCACTGAAAATCCCGCCTCTCCCCCTGTGGACTTTGACTGACAGCGTACTTCAACCAATCAGCGCTTCGTTAGCATCTCTAAGGGTTAGCTTTAGCTCTTTAGCTAAAGCTTCTCTACACGGAAACACACGCGAAAACGTCTTTTCCTGTTAGAAACTCACCAAGCGCAGACCCTTCAGACTCTTGCTCTTGCTTGACTGTTGCTTTCAGACGATGGTTAAAGTTTATCTCCGTAATCAGAGTTAGAAAAAAGCAGCAAGGTTGATTGCCGAGGGCCTGCGGGAGGGGGGCTCAGGGGAGCCATCTTCTCCGTGTGACGTCAACATGGGAAAACAGAGCGTTTTCACGGGTGCGGGAGGGGCTGCCTCTCTGAGCAGCACAAACTTGAGGAAAGCTAAAACACGCAGGCACGAAGGAAAAAATGTTTTGGGGGTGTTTTTGGTGAGTACATAACTATATAACAAGGTTAAAACATACAAAAAGTGAATTTTGCATGATACAGCCCCTTTAATGACTGGCTTCTTTGCGTGTTGATTGTACTGATTGTTTTTTTTTGTGTGTGTGTGTGTGTGTGTTTGCTTTATTCGGACTGCTGAGTCCCTGCCTGCAAACAAATTTACCGTGAGGTATAAATAAAGAAACCTTGAAACCTTGAAACTTTGCTCACAGTTCCAAAACTCCATTAAACTGGAAATAAGATTCAGACGTTGACCAGGAGAAACACCAACAGCAGTTACTGTTCTGTGTTGAACCTCAAACATCCGTCGAGCTCTCTGGAGCATGAGCTTTGCGCCGTGTCTGTGTGTGTGTGTGTGTGTGTGTGTGTGTGTTGCACCAGGTGTTTTGGAGTGTGTGCTGTGGGGAGTAAACATTGGAGTGAGTTTATCTGTAAACACAGATCAGCTCTGCTCTCATGTCACTGAGACGTCTGACCTACATGCTGCCACGTCCAGCTCCACGGTCAGGTTTCCTGTCTGAGCCCCACCAGCACGCTGCTGCCCCCTGCTGACTCATGTGTGCGTGTGTGTGTGTGTTCAGGTATGCTGACCATCACTGACTTCATCAACATCCTGCACCGTTACTACAAATCTCCCCTGGTAAGTTCAATATGACCGCACACAGATGTTGTGTGTGTGTGTGTGTGTGTGTGTGTGTGTGTGTGTGTACGTTTTTCTATCCTTGTGGGGGCCAAATGTCCGCACAAGGATTGGAAAACCTGGCACGATGTGCCTTGTGGGACCTTTTTCCGGTCCTAATGAGGGGAAACAGTGTTTTCTTGACCATGTTGTTGTTACTGAAAAAAGTAAAAGTGCAAAAACCTTTCTTTAGGGTTAGGCTGTGTTGTGGTTTGGGTTAGGGTTAGGATAAGGGTCAGGGTTAGGGGCTAGACATGAATGGGAGTCAATGGAAGGTCCCCACAAGGATAGAAATACGAGACTGAGCGTGTGTGTGTGTGTGTGTGTGTGTGTGTGTGTGTCTCTGATGTCTCCTGTGCTCTGCAGGTCCAGATCTACGAGCTGGAGGAACATAAGATCGAGACGTGGCGAGGTGGGTGTGTTTCCGTCTGTCGCTCCTTCTCAAACTTTCTTCCTGATGACTGACAGCTGTGTGTGTGTGTGTGTGTCTGTGTGTGTGTGTGTGTGTGTGTGTGTGTTTGTGTGTGTGTGTGTGTGTGAGATCAGAAATCTACCTGCAGTACTCCTTCAACACACTCATCAGCATCACTCCAGATTCTAGGTAACACACACACACACACACACACACCTTGTCTGCTGTTGATTCTACTGCTATTTCACCTGTGTGTGTGTGCGTTCTCGTATTTCTATCCTTGTTGGGGCCAAATGTCCCCACAAGGATAGCAAAACGTGAAACGACGTGCCTTGTGGGGACCTTTTTCCGGTCCTAAGTAGGAGAAACAGTGTTTTCTTGACCATGTTGTTGTTACTGAAAAAAGTAAAAGTGCAAAAACATTTCTTTAGGGTTAGGCTTTATTGTGGTGTGGGTTAGGGTTAGGGTAAGGGTCAGGGTTAGGGGCTAGACATGAATGGGAGTCAATGGAAGGTCCCCACAAGGATAGAAATACGAGACTGAGCGTGTGTGTGTGTGTGTGTGTGTGTGTGTGTGTGTGTGTGTGTGTGTGTGTGTGTGTGTGTGTGTGTGTGTGTTCTCAGCCTCTTTGATGCCATCTACTCTCTGCTGAAGAATAAGATCCATCGGCTGCCCGTCATCGACCCGGCATCAGGAAACGTGCTGCACATCCTCACACACAAACGCATCCTGAAGTTCCTGCACATCTTCGTAAGCACAACAAGGCGTGGAGCGTGAGTGTGTGCGGTGAGATGAGCAGAATGAGTGTCATCTAACTTCGGTCCTTGCAGGGCGCCATGATTCCCAAGCCTCGCTTCCTCCAGAGGAAGATCAGCCAGCTGCCCATCGGGACCTTCCAGCACATCGCCACCGTGCAGGAGACCGCCACCGTGTACGACGCGCTCAGCGTCTTCGTGGAGAGGAGGGTGTCTGCTCTGCCTGTCCTCGACCAATCAGGTGCCAGTTTCACTCTTCCTCACAACCACAGTACACTCCTGTCACATTCACACACGCGTCACATTCACACATGTGCCATAGTTACACTTGTGTCACAATCACGCATGTCTCATTTAAGCTTTTGAATCAGGTCAAGATATGGTTTATGTTTCCTTGTTATTCCTCACGGTTGCCAACTGTGTGTGTGTATGCTCCTCTCTGCAGGACGAGTGGTGGCGCTGTACTCCAGGTTTGACGTCATTGTGAGTTTCAGCAGCAGCAGATTGACACACAACACACAGAAACCCATTAAAAACCCATCAAACAAATGATCAAACCACTTCACTTTCACTTTGCATGTCTTTTTATCAAGTGATCAGAGCTCCAACTTTATTTATACAGCACTAGTGTGTATGTACCGTGGGTGTATACCCTGTGTGTGTACCTCTAAAAAGATATATCTCCTGTCAGAACCTCGCCGCCCAGAAAAATTATAACAACCTGAACATGACGATGAAGGAGGCCATCGCTTCACGAGCCTGCTGCATGGAGGGAGTCCTGAAGTGTTACCCCCACGAAACACTGGAGACCATCATAGACCGCATCGCCGAGGCCGAGGTGACTCCCGGCCCAGCATCCTGTTCTGCATGTGTGTGTGACAGCAGGATGAGAGCGAAAACATGTGTTCCAGATACAGATCTGGTCTACCTGCTCCAGATCTGGTTTTTCTGTCCCAGATCCTGTTTTTCTGTGTGTCTCTAGACCTCTGGTGTGGGCTGAATTTCTTTTAAGTCCCATGCAGAGGTGAACCAGCTGGTCCGGGACTCGTCTGGCCCGAGTCTGAGACCAGCTGGTTCACCATCACAGAGAGTCTTGAAATGAGAGCTAGGTTCAGAGCAGCAGGGTGAGGTGGTCTCATTGGGTCCTGTTTACTGAAACCAGAGTGAACAGAGTATGAAAGTCCAAAACATCCTCCTTGAAGAGAGCAGATGGAAGGTTCTCAGACCTTCTAAAAGTCCGTTTGAAACATGTTATCCATTGGGTTGTGACTGGTGTTTTTGTGACTGCAGAGTAATGTGCGTACCGTCTCCCCTCAGGTCCATCGGTTGGTGTTGGTGGACCGTGACGACGTGGTGAGGGGGATCGTCTCTCTGTCGGACCTCCTGCAGGCGCTGGTTCTCTCTCCTGCAGGTATTGAGGCCCTGTAGTCCGGTCTGTAACAGTCTCTCCTCAGTCCCCCGGTTCTCTGACCTGAAGCACCGGATGAACCATGCTCAGCTCTCTGAGTCCTACTGAGAGCATCTGTCCTCATGTTCCTCACAAGTTCCTGCTCTTCCCTCTGAACACACCGTGTTATCGGAGATCCAACAATAGAAATACCTCTGGAGCCTGCTGAGACAACACTGTAACAACCAACAAACACAGTGACAGCACTGAGACAACACTGCAACAACCAGCCAAGACAACACAGTGACAGCACTGAGACAACACTGCAACAACCAGCCAAGACACCACAGTGACAGCACTCAGACAACACCGTAACAACCAGCCAAGACACCACAGTGACAACACAGTGACAGCACTGAGACAACACAGTGACAGCACTGAAACAACACGGTGAAAACACTGAGACAACACCGTGACAGCACTGAGGCAACACCGTAACAACCAGCCAAGACACCACAGTGACAGCACTGAGACAACACAGTGGCAGCACTGAGACAACACTGTGCAGCACTGAGACAACACGTTGACAACACAGTGACAGCACTGAGACAACACCGTGACAGCACTGAGACAACACCGTGACAGCACTGAGACAACACAGTGACAGCACTGAGACAACACCGTGACAGCACTGAGACAACACCGTGACAGCACTGAGACAACACAGTGACAGCACAGAGACAACACCGTGACAGCACTGAGACAACACTGTGCAGCACTGAGACAACACCGTGACAGCACTGAGAAAACACAGTGACAACACCATGACAGCACTGAGACAACACCGTGACAGC
Source organism: Salarias fasciatus (assembly GCF_902148845.1). Taxonomy (NCBI): domain Eukaryota; kingdom Metazoa; phylum Chordata; class Actinopteri; order Blenniiformes; family Blenniidae; genus Salarias; species Salarias fasciatus. The sequence continues at coordinate 4,449,650 of NC_043760.1, read as the reverse complement.
ACTGAGACAACACCATGACAGCATTGAGGCAACACCGTGACAGCACTAAGACAACACCGTGACAGCACTAAGACAACACAGTGACGACACTGAGACAACACCGTGACAGCATTGAGACATCACCGTGACAGCACTGAGACAACATTGAGACAACACAGCGACAACACTGAGACAACACTGTGACAGCACTGAGACAACACCGTAACAACCAGCCGAGACACCACAGTGACAGCACTGAGACAACACTGTGACAGCACTGAGACACCACAGTGACAGCACTGAGACAACACTGTGACAGCACTGAGACAACACTGTGACAGCACTGAGAAAACAAAATGCCATAACAATCAGCCAAGACAATACCGTAACAACCAGCCAAGACATCACAATGACAGCACTGAGACAACACAGTGACAACACTGAGACAACACCGTGACAGCACTGAGACAACACCGTGACAGCATTGAGACAACACCATAACAACCAGCCGAGACAACACAGTGACAGCACTGAGACAACAAAATGCTATAACAATCAGCCAAGACAATACCGTAACAACCAGCCAAGACACCACAATGACAGCACTGAGACAACACCGTGACAGCACTGAGACAACACAGTGACAACACTGAGACAACACCGTGACAGCACTGACACAACACCGTGACAGCATTGAGAAAACACCGTGACAGCACTGAGACAACACCGTGACAGCACTGAGACAACACCGTGACAGCACTGCAACAACACAGAGACAACACCGTGACAACACTGAGACAACACAGTGACAACACTGAGACAACACAGTGACAACACCGTGACAGCACTGAGACAACAATATGCCATAACAATCAGCCAAGACAACAACGTAACAACCAGCCAAGACACCACAATGACAGCACTGAGACAACACCGTGACAGCATCTTGACAACCAGCCAAGACAACACTGAGACAGCCAGCTGAGACAACACCGTAACAACCTGCTGAGACAACACCATATAAACCAGGACAACACAGCGACAACACTGAGACAACTCGCTGAGATAACACACTAACAACACCGTGAAAACCAGCCAAGACAATGAAATGCCATAACAATCAGCCAAGACAGTATCATGACATCCATCCGAGACAACACCGGGACAACCTGCTGAGACAACAGACCCGTGCTGCTCTCAGACCGGCGCCGCTCTCAGGTAGGAAGCTTGACTGTCCCTCGTAGCTGCAGCTTGTCTTCTCCGTGCAGCTGGAGCATGGAGGTTGCTGCCAGTTGTTCCCGGCTGTTGCCGGTTGTTGCCCATCCACACGCTCTGCTGTGTGTGTCTGAATGTCTGCCGGGACGTTTGGAGAAAAGAGCTGTGGAGAAACTGGAGGAACTGTGAATGTTGGCTCACCTCAACTGCCAAAGTCCGACTTTCATTCATCAGGACGACTTCCCTACACCTGATCAATGACTCCTGAGTTTCCGTCTGAGTCCAGTTCCGCTGTCCAGCATGTTGGCCTCATACATAAGGGGCAACCCGGCCCAGCTGAGCCTGCTTCAGCCTCTCAGCAGGGAGAGGTGGTGTGATCAGGTCTCTGGGTCCAGGTTCCCCTTATCCATGAGGACTCTGTGGATGCTCCTTGTTCATCTGTATGTCTCCTCTGTTGGTCTTTGTGGAAGTCACATGCAGTGGTTAGCACTTCCTCCTCACAGCGAGGCTTTGTGTGTGCACTTTGCATGTTATCCCTGTGAGTGAGTCTCAGACCTCAGGCACTAGGCAATGGTGGAGTGGGTTGCACTCTCAACTCACTGTGAGAAAACCACTCGTTCAAAGGATACGCCACATCTGTTGAAACTGCTGCTGTGATCTTCTCTGAAGTCCATCCAGTGCTCGAAAATACTACAGCTAGATGAAGGCCTTGTTTACACAAAAAGGGTTTCAAGTGAAAAGACAAAACATTTGGAGCATTTTGGGAAATTGCTTACACAACAACAGTTCCTGGCACCACTGAAAATGGACTCTGAAAACTCTCTGGTTCTGTCTCCATGTAAAAGGATGAAAACGAAACTTTCTGGAAACGCTGACCCCCTGTAGATGCTGGAAACTCTGCTTCTGCTCCTGGTCCTGCTCCTGGTCCTTTTCCTGCTCCAGGTCCTGGTCCTTGTTCTACTCCTGATCCTTATCCTGGTTCTGGTTTTGCTCCTGGTTTTGGTCCTGGTTTTGCTTCTGGTCCTGGTTTTGCTCCTGGTCCTGGTTTTGCTCCTGGTCCTGGTCCTGGTCCTGCGCTCTATGGCTGTAATAAACAGCTCTTCTGCACATGCTCAGAAGATGGACAATTCGAACAATGTTTTCCTCCAGAGTGTCATGACTCCCATTCCAGATTCTCCTGGTCCTGGTTCCAGTCCCTATTTTCCTGGACTTGGTAGTTTTAGAGTTGACAGTCGCAGTCAGTAATAACAGTCCAGCTTAGTGGTCTGTCTATAATATGAATGTCTGTGTTCTCCATTGTTCTTTACAGTGTACTGTTCTCTGCAGCATGTGCATGTGGTTTCATTAGAAAAGAGCACCAACTTGTGGTTCAACATGAAAACTACATCTTTCTGCCATTTCCCTGAAAACGAGCATCGTTTTCAGAACTTTGTCATGGAAACATGAAGCTTTCATGAAACAAAAACAATGCGTTTTCACTTGAAATGTTGTGTAAAAAGAATCCAAAGTCTTCTCAGAGTGTAGCTCAAATCTTCCATCCAGATACCCAGAAGATTTCTGTCCTCCTCTGTTCCAGGTCTTTATGAGCGAGCGTCCTCTGAAGACTGAGGAATCACAGTGGACGATGGACAAAACTCTCAGACCCTCCATCAGGAATCACTCACATCCTCATTGACGTTTTTCGCCTGACGACCATCTAGAGACATTTCCCTGTGAATAAATCTGACGTGAGGTCAGTGAGCAACGCGGCCGTTTGGAAACATGGACGACCAATCAGGAAACTGAGGAACCAATGTTCTGCTGCGATTTCAGGCTCCAGAGTCACTAAAAGGAGGACAACAACTGAACGTAAACACTCACCGAACCTTGTGAACTCTGACACACACACACACACACACACACACACACACACACACACACACACACACACACACACACACACACACACACACACTTTCTCTGCAATGGGGAAGCAAAATCTATGAAATGTGAAAGTGTTTTTGAATGAATTAAACTTCTTTCTTACACCAACACTAAATATTCTCGACTCTAAATCCTCAGAAAGACACAGACCTCACTTCTGTCTTCCCCTGTCTTCATTACTGGACGGATGGATGGATGATGGATGGATGGATGACATGTGACTGGATGATGAAGCGGTATTGGATGGATGGATGGAAGTTGGGTGGACTGATGATGGATGGATGGATGGATGGATGGATGGATGGATGGAAGGATGGACGGACAGATGGGTGGATGATGGATGGATGACTTTTGAGAGTCTGCTACAGATGTAAGGCCTGGTTTATCCTGCAGGGGTTCTATGACGGTGTTTGTTCAGAGGAGTTTTGAAGGAAGATGTTTACCAGAGGAGGGTTTGTTAACTCTGCCAGCCGCCCACATCCTGGTCACAGGACTCCTGCTCCACCCATTCTCCTCACGCCTCCATGTCCACTAACAACAGTCTGGAGCTCCCTCAGCCTCTCTGCTCATTTACAAAGCTCCTCTAAAGACACTATGAAAACCCTCTGAAGCTCCTCTAAGGATCCTCTGAAGCTCCTCTAAAGACCCCCTCATGACCCTCTGAAGACCTCCTGAAGCATCTCTGAAAACTCTCTGAAGACCATCTGAAGAACGTCTGAAGGTCCTCTAAGGCTACTTAGAAGACCGTCTGAAGACCCTATAACCTCTGAAGACCCTCTGAAGACCATCTAGAGAACCTCTGAAGCTCCATAGAAGACCGTTTGAAGACCCTGTCAAGACCCTCTGAAGCCCCTCTGAAGACTATCTGAAGGTCCTTTGAAAACCATCTGAAACTCATCAGTGGACCAGATGCAGTTAAGTGTGTCGCCCTGATAAAACCCATCCGTCTGTAACCATGGAGACCAAGCCCAGGTAGGAACCAGCTTCTTAATCCCATTAATCCAAAGTAAACCGGCTTCACGGTGTAAATCTGACAAATCCCACAGAGAGAAACTCATTTCAGCTGTGATTCACGGAAACATCCTGAAATGTAGCAGCTCACTGGAAAGCCCATTTTACACTGGATGTAGACCGGATCCAGAGTGGATCCAGAGTGGAACCATGGCATTGTTTCCACTAGATGTGTTTTGCTTGGCGTTTTACACACTGTGCAAAAGCAACAGAGTCACAAGTGACTCAACAGCGAGTCTGTTTTGTCTGCATACAGCAGCCAACATGTAAGAGGTTGGATGGAAGATGATGGACTGACAGTAATACCAGGGACAACCAGAACCCAAAATATAAATTCCCCCTTGCACTCAAAAATGCATACACATGTGGGGATGTCAAACCTCTGCTGCAAAGCTCCAGATCTGCTCTAGATCCAGGGTACAATGGGTTTGACTTTTAGACAAGCTGTGAAAACTGAATTAAGAAGGATAACAGTTCAGAAAGCTGATGACCAAAATGGGAATACCATTAATCAATCAACTGTGATCATTAATTCATTCATTCAGTCATTCATTCACATACACACTCACTGGGTGACTGAGTGCACATGTTGTGTGTCTGTGAGCAGAAAGGGGAAGTTGTTTGGCCTGAAAGTGAAGAAGAAGAAGAAAGTCAACACAGACCTGGTCCTGGCAAACAGAGGAGCTATAGGTAAGACCTGGACAGCGACCTGGAGCCGCCTTCATCAAACACTCACAGTCATCATGGCTCGTCTGGACTGAACCACCCAGAAACTCACACAACATCCTGCACACCACATGGAAACAATCTGTGTGTGCGTGTGTGTGTCACTGCCTCTGTATGTGCAGATCATGACCTGTTACCTCCGTCCGAGCCATCTGTTCTGCAGGATGAGGACTTGGAGGAAGAGCCTGAAATTTTTCCTCAGAGGAGCAGGATCAACCCCAACATGAAGAGGTTCAACAAAATCTATCAATCAATCAATCTATCTATCTATCTATCTATCTATCTATCTATCTATTTCTTCTTCATTATATTGTGTGCTTTTCTCTTCAGATCCCAACTGAAAACTCGTATCCAGGACAGTGAAAGCAAACCTCAGAGCTTCCAGGTAACCATCCTGACCAGGCGTCTGTAAAGGCGGGTATCAAACATCTGGCCTGTGGGCCACCAACCAGAACCAACCGGAGGTCTGAGGCCTCGTTTGCCGGAGACACTGAACTTTCTGGAAATGCTCAGGGGCTGCATTTCAGTCGAAACCGGGAAACACTTTTCGGAAGAGCTGGTCTTGGTCCCGGCTCTCTGAAACTCTGGTCCTGGTCCTGGTCCTGGTCCTGGTCCTGGTCCTGTGCTCCACCCCTGGAGTAAATAATAAATTATCATTTAAATAGCACAGGCAACCATTGTTCTTATTGTCCATCTACCAGACATGTGCACAACAACTGTTTACTCTGGCTGTAGAGCGCAGAACCAGGACCAAGACCAGGACCAGATATTTAGAAAACTAGGATAAGGACTAGAAGGAGGACCAGAACCAGAACGAGGACCAGGACCAGGACGAGATATGCATAATACTAGGATTAGGAGAAGAATCAGGAACAGGTGCAGGAACAGGATCATGGGACCATGACCAGTTTCTGAAAAGTTTAGTTTTGCCAGGTTTCCATGGAAGTAGAATCTTAGTGTTCTCAAAATTGTATTTTCCTTGGTTCTCAGCACTGTTGTCATAGAAACACACATCCAAAACAATGCGTTGCCGTGGAAACAGGCCCAAAAATGCCTCTCTGAGTAAAGTTTCAGCCACTGGGTTTTCTTCAGTATGAGAATCTTAATACTGCTCTAGACCTTAGTGAGTGCTGCCATCTTTAAAGTTTTCTTTTGGTAGAAATGCTGGGACCATGGACATCACTCTGGGTTTCCACCTTTTCCTGTCAGATTGCTGTTAACATCACGGAGGCGAGGCAGCTGGTCGGCGAAAACATCGACCCCAGCGTGGTGATCGAGATCGGAGACGAGAAGAAACAGACGAGTGTGAAAGAAGGAACCAACGCTCCGTTTTATAACGAGGTGGAAACAGCAGCAGGATCTGAAAGCACTTTTTAAAGGTCTGGCCTTCATCGTCCTCATCCTCTTCCTCTTCTCTCTGCGGCAGTACTTTGTCTTCGACTTCTTCGCCCACAGAGACGTCTTCTTTGATAAAGTCATCAAGCTGACGGTGCGTCGAAGACGTTTGTGTCCGGCTGAGCGAAGCCGAGCGCCCGGCTTCATATCTGGCCTCACACGTCCCTCTCGGTCTGTTTCTCTGTGCAGGTGATGCACTCCAAGATGCTGAGAAGTTTCTGTGTGGGATCCTTCAAGCTGGACGTTTGGACGGTCTACAGGCAGCCAGGTATCTACCTGCCGGTCATCTGATGATCTCCTTGGTCCAGGAGATGGAGCACTTCCAGGCTTCACCATGTGTGCACACGGTTTTCAGGCTTTTGGAGATTTGAACTCTTCCTATCTTTTCACTAGTTCTTTTTTAAGGGTTTTTCAAGCTGTTTGTTTTAAACTTTTTGGTACAGTCATGATATTGATACAAGAAACTTTTAGGGTTTGAGTCTCTGAACCAGAATCGGAATCCAATTTCAATTTTGAATATGGGTTCTAAATCGTGACTGCCACTTATAAGCCAATCCACATATTCAAATTCAGAGCTGTATATTGTGGATTCCAAGAACACATCTTTCAATGGGGACACGTTTTGTGAATTCATACATAAAATTCATTTTCCATAAACTTTGAATGACAAAACCCTCCCCCTACTCAAACCAGGGTCTGAATGCCTCTCCACAGTCTGTCTGTCTGACCTACACTTTTCTCTCCTTCACTCTCCTCACCCTGACCGAAATAGCAGAAAGTCTCCTCCTCTGACTCTGGCTCTCCAGAAATATTTGAGTTTTTCTAGGTGTTGAAAGTTTTTCAGGTATCTGAACTCTGAAATTGGTGGTGGGTTTTGAGGGTTCTGGTGGTTTTGAAGTGTGGATGGTGTTAAAGCCTTCAGACACTTGTAGAGTTCTAGGTTGTGGAGGTATTACAAGCTTTGAGGGCTGCTGTTTCAAAGCTTCTGGCACAGTTGAAGATCTGTGTGTGTTCATGATGTTGACGTTTTCATCATTCTCCAAATATTAGACAGTTTTAAGACATTTAAAGGTTTCTGAAGCTTTGCATACTTGAGAGTTTTTGAGATTTAAGGTTTGGAGGTTTCAGAGTTTCCAGTTATAATGTTTTGGTGTTTTCCAAAAAGATCCCAAAAGTTTTTGAACTTATCTTTTAAAAAATGAACAAGACTTTGTTTGTACTGGAGATGCCGACGCTGATGATAAGTCTGTCCCTCTGTTGCTCAGGTCATCAGTTCATCAATAAATGGGCCATGCTGACCAATCCTGCAGACATCAGCACAGGGGTCAAAGGTTACGTCAAGTGTGACATCAGTGTCTCGGCCAAAGGAGATGCCATGCAGCCCGGACCGAAAGCCAGCGACGCCGAGGAGCAGATAGACAAGTACGACATCGTCTGTCTCTCTTTCTGACTGAACTCTGAACATCTGTCTCCCTCTGTGTTTCTTTCTTTAGTGTAACTTTACCTTGAGTGTCATTAAATGCACAGTATATGCACAGTAGCAACACATCCCCTGTCAACTCAGGAATGAGCCAAGAATTTCCAGAAAGACTTGTTTTCACACGTTTTCAGAAAGTTCCACCTTTGGAGGCATTTTTCAAAAAGTTGTGTTTTCAGTGACTCCTCAACGCAACAACATTTTTGTTTTCCCTTGAAATCGCCCATCCCCAGCCCTACCAGCTAATTCAAACAGAAACTGAAGCCTTTTTACCAATTCACCAATATAAGGAACTGCTACAAATCTGAAAGCAGGACTGAGGGCGACTGGTCGCTGCGTAGAGAATCTGAGATCACAATGATAACTAGAGCTCCTGTTGGACACTAAAAGAAACCTGCTGAAGGTCAGAGCGGGATGAGGACAGACTGGAGCCCACACAGAGCAGCCACAGGTTCAGACGGCTCTAAAGTGGATCATCTCACGGTGGAATGTTTTCTTTTGGCTCTCAGGAACCTGCTGATCCCCGAGGGCTTTCCCTCCGAGCGACCGTGGGCTCGCTTCTGTTTGAAGGTGCTTCGAGCTGAAGGCCTTCCCCGGAACAGCTCCTCCATCATGGCCAACGTCACCAAGGCCTTCATCGGCGACAACACGGCGCTCATAGACCCCTACGTGGTGGTCAGCTTCTTCAAACGGGTGGTGGGTCTGCGGGCAGACCATGTCTGACTTCTTATTAATTTCACTTGGTATTTAAACCTAACATAGCAGCACTCAGTTTTTGTTGATGAAAACATTTTTTTTTTTTTTTTTGCTTAGCATACTCATATCTCAGAAACCCACAGTCCACATTTAGATTTTGTCCTCATGTAAAAGAGCTTTATGTGCCCTCGCAGGGTCGCACGTCCACTCAGAAGTCCACAGCGGACCCGGTGTGGAACGAGCAGATCGTCTTCACAGAGATGTTTCCTCCGCTGTGTCAGAGACTGAAGATACAGGTTTGGATGATATCCGTAAATGTCAGAGGTTACAAGAGAAAACAGAACTGAAGACTCTGCGACTCCTCACAGGTCTGGGACGAGGGAAGCATGAGCGACGTTGCCATCGGGACCCACTACTTCGACCTAAGACGCATCTCCAACGAACAGGATGGTGACAAAGGTACAGAGACACAGAGGGACAGGAGCACGACATGAACACCCTGCTTGTTAGCTTACAGACATGAAAGTCAGTGCTTTGCCAGTCTGAAACAAAGATGTTCCATAACTTCTCGATATGGACTTGTGTGCTTTGACTTTGACAAACTTTGTGGTCCTGGATCAGTTTGACTCTCCAGGTACTGACATGTGATACTGCTGATTTACTCTCCAATCCAGATCCATGCTGAGATTACCAACATCGAGCAGAGCTTGAGGTCGGATACACAGAAAACTCAACTCTGGCTTCCAAAGTGGAAGTTTTTTTAAAACACTCGGGCTCTGTCTCCCTGTAGATGGTCGTTTCCATGGAAACAGACATTGCTTTCAAAACTTTGCCAAATAAAGGGACGGACTCGGTTGGTAGAGCAGGTTGTCTCTTATTAGTCAGGATGTTGGAGGGTCGATTCCTATCTGTTCACGTGTGGAAGTGTCCTTGAGCAAGATGCTGAACCTCAAACTCCTCCTAGTGGATGGAATGAGCATGGCAACTGCCTCCATTAGTGTGTGAATGTGGTTAACAGTGCAAATCCATTCACCTTTTAAACGTGAAACTTTAAAACGCAACAACATCCTGCAAACGGCCTCGGTCTCACATCTATTTGAGCTGCAGAAAACCACTGAGACCCTGAATGGTTTTTCTCCTGCAGGGTTTTTACCGACGTTCGGTCCAGCTTGGATCAACCTTTACGGCTCCGCTCGAAACTTCAGCCTGGGTGACGACGCGGCCGAGCTGAACGAGGGCATCGGCGAAGGCGTCTCCTACAGGTCAGTGTCCGAGCCGGGCTGAGGCACTTTCAGGATGAGTTACGTTTCCCTCTGAGAACAAGTGTGGTCGCTGCTGGCATCAGGGGTCGGATCTACTTGGAGCTGGTCGTGGAGATCCTGTCGGGAGGAACCGGCTCGGAGTCCAAACTCACCCGGCTTGCTAAACCCACAAAAGACGCCAAGGCGGGAAAAGCTGGAGGGAAGGATGGAAAGACGACAGCAGGAGGTGGAGGAGGAGCAGGAGGGGCAGCTGACGAGGACAAAGGAAAATCCACTGCTGCTGATGTCCTGCCTGTTGATTCTCCTCCTCCGGTGAGAACCCACAGTAGTCTTCTGGATCCTGAAGATCCATTACTTCTTTCTAACTGAAAACATGTGGCACAGAAAAGCTTGAGATATTAGTGTAAAAACAAAAATTAGCTTTGAGTCAAGGACTCAAGACAAGATAAATGGAAATAAACACCTGCCAACAAGTGTGTACACTGTGCTTGAAAACCTCGTCCTCGTTGACTTTTGTCTCCTTGTTAAATTTGTTTATTGATATTATAGTTTGGTCTGGAGTTAACTAGTTCTAACTAGCTTTCTAGAGCAGTAGTCAGATTTTGAAGTGGATCCTTTGACACACACTGTAGAGATTGAAGCTCAGCTGTAATGTGCCCCACCCTCAGTGTGTTGGTGAGATTGACTCTTGGCTGTAATGTGCTCCACCCTCAGACCTGGAAACACTCATGCGACTGTTTAGAAATGTAACGGCTGTTTCTGGACACATTAGTCTCAAGAGCTGAAAGGCATTTGATCGTTTTTCCTTTTATGTGACCAAAGTGTGACTGCAGGCGACTGTAGACATGTCAACGCCGCTCTGTGTCTGTGTGCAGATGAACACAGACCACCAGGAAAGCTTCCTGCTGTTCGGTGCTGTGTTCGAAGCCACCATGATCGACCGGAAGCTCGGGGACAAACCGATCAGTTTCGAGTTCTCACAGGGTGAGTCCACAGTGTCTGTCAACGAACCTTCTGCTGGTGACTGATGGCTGATGTCTCGTGACTGATGGTTGGTGACTGATGGCTAGTGACTGATATGTGGGACAGGTAGAGGGCTTTGGACTGGGATTAGACTTGGTTAGTTTTGGACTAGCTTCGATTGTGTTCTGATGGAGTTTTGATCTAACTTTGACCGTTTACTTGTTTTGCTCAACGGCCTGTTTTATTTATTTTTTAAGTGCTGAGTTTCACTTTTTTGACTCATTCGTGCTCGTACGGTAATTCATGTTTTGTCGATCAGGTAACTTCGGGAACGTGTTGGAGTCTGCGCCGGCACAGCCCTCCATGGGCATCAGGAGTCCCGGCATCAGTCGGAGAAGGGGACCTATTCTGGACCTCCCGGACACCAGTGAGCTGTTTGGCTCCTCCCCTTCCCGAAGCCCCTCCCCCAGCAGCCCCTCCTCGCCGCTCTTGCCCAGAGACGCTCCAGAGACCCTGAGTGGGTCCAGCTCCAGGTCCACCACGCCTCCGGAGAAGCCGGTCATTGTGGAGGGAAACAGGTGAGGGCCGCTCCCGTGCAGACTGCAGCACCCCCTCAGGCCAGTCAGTGCCATTACAACGTGATGATCAGCAGCGTATTTTAACACCAGCAGGTCCAGAAACAACATGAAAACAATGAGGAGTTGCTTCGTCATTACAAACGGTCTCATTTATGCTTTAGAGACATTGTAGGTTACTTCATATCAGCTCTTAAATCTGCTTTAAACTATGTTTGTTTTTTTTTTGAAGTTGCAATAAACTGGCTTTAATAGAGCCTCAGGCTCTGTTTGAACTGCAATGACTTCAAGTGAAGTGCAAAAATGGAAACTCTTTCTCAGAAACATTGCATTTTACCCATTTCCACGGACACAGAACCAGAGGTTTTTTCAAATGTTTGCATTTCGGGTGTCTCCGAGCTCCGCTGTCATGGAAACAACTGATGCCTAAAACTTTAACCTTCTCAGAATAGAAAGTTTTTGTCTGAAAGTTTATAAAACTCTTGTGGTAGTTAAAAGAAATGTTTCTGGATGGACTTTCTTCTTTCTGTTGTCTGAAGTCATTTTTGTCCCTTGTTTTATGTACATTTTGTTTCACGTGTTTTTGGGGATTTCTTTCTGAAGCTTCTGTTTCATTGTCTCATTTGCTTGTCAGTGTTAGGTTTGATTGTTTGAGACGATGGTTGTGTGTTTTCTCTTGGTTTGTGGTGTCCGGAGCTGCTCTCTGACCGTGTGTCGTCTGCAGGTACTACATGTATCTGCCTCTGGTGAAGCAGAAGCCGTGTATCGCTGTGCTGAGTAAGTGGGAGAACCGAACCTACCGCCTGCACACCTCCAACATGCTGGACAACATCGCCGTGCTGTTCGTACGTGTCCTTCTTATCGCCTTTCATTTTTCAGCTGGTGTGTGTGTGTGTGTGTGTGTGTGTGTGTGTGTTATGTGGTGCCTTTCCTCAAACGATGAGTTTGTTTCAGTGTTTCACAGTTGTGTTCAGCGTGTTAATTTGATGTTTTTCACAGTTTGTCTAGTTTGATGTTTTGCTTTTGCTTATTTGTGGATGTTTTGTGAATGTTTGATGTGTAATTGTGCCTGTGTGTGTGTGTGTGCGTGTGTGTGCTGTAGGATGAAGGTGTGTGTGAAGCTGCGGAGCTTCACAGGAAGGCCGACCCTCAGGCTGAGCTGACTCTGAGCTCCGTCCTCAGAGACTTCTGTCGGGACTCCAGGTAGAGTCCGAGCCCCGCAGCGCCCCCTCTGTTTGCTGTGGCGATGGCAGCAGGTGTGTGTTTGACCTGTGAACTCTGCTTCAGGAGCTTCATCGCTGCAGCCGAGGCCAAACTGAAGGCCGAGCTGAAGTCCAGCTACCTGACTCAGCTGGACCGGAAACGACTGACCATGTGCAAGCAGGAGCTGGTGGGAAAGGCACACACTCACACACATACACTCACACACACACCTTCTTATGTGTGTTCCTCTTCTGCGTGTTTCAGGAGAGTATGATTGGAGAGGCGGAGTTAATCAGAGAGCGGAAGAATAACTTTGGTGGTTTGAAGGAAATGTTGCAGGACTCAACGAAGCTTTCGCTCAGACTGCGCTTCCTGGTCGAGGAGGTAACACTCTTCTTCATGTGCTGCTTTGACCTGAGACGCTCTCAGGACGTTAACTCTGTGTGTGTGTGTGTGTGTGTGTGTGTGTGTTGTGGCGCTGCAGCCACAGCACACGGTGCCCGACACTTTTGTGTGGCTGCTGAGCAACAACAAGCGTGTGGCCTACGCACGGATTCGTACCCGCGACCTTCTGTTCTCCAGCAGCGAGGAGGCCCGAGGAGTCCACTGTGGCAAGATCATCACCCTGTTCCTGAAGGTGAGAGGTCGTCTCCGAGGACACGCCAAGGTCACAGGTCAACACACACTGACGCGTGTGTGTGTGTGTGCGTGCGCAGCCCCCTGGGAAGCGTGTCTCAGGCCTGTCGGTCCAGGCCAAGCTGGACGTGTATCTGTGGTTCGGAGCTTGTTCTGACTCGGGTCACATGCTGGTGGACCTGCCTGCAGGAGTGACTCCGGCCACAGGGGGCGCCAACGCCAGCAACCCACCAACACACCTGAGGTGTAGCGGTGAGAGCAGCACATGACACACACTGTTCTACACTTGTGTGTGTGTGTGTGTGTGTGTGTTTGTGTGTGTGTGTATACCATAAATCATTCTGACTGTTCAAAACGTGTGTGTGTGTGTGTCCATGACCCAGGCCCACATCACTTCCTGTTGCGCTGTCACATGTACCAGGCTCGCGGTCTGATCGCTGCTGATAACACGGGCCTCTCGGACCCGTTCGCTCGGGTCACCTTCATGTCTCACAGCCAAACCACCAACGTGAGTCTCTCTCATTGGTGTGTTTTCAGCCTCCACGTCAGTCGTTTCCTGTTCCTCCCGCTGAGTTCCGACTGAACCGGTCCTCTCTCATGACTGTGTCGTGTTTCTGTTGTCAGATCATCAGTCAGACTCTGAGTCCCACCTGGAACCAGTGTTTGCAGATGAGCCGCCTCCAGCTGAGCGGAGGCCTGGACTACATCCAGCAGGAGCCGCCTCGCGTCCTGATCGAGGTCTACGACGACGACGCGCTGGTAAGACCGCCCCTCCGCGCACGTGTCCCGGCGCCGTCTGACGGCCCGGATGTGACCCCGCCCGCTGCCGCGCTGTGTGCAGGGGAAGGCCGAGTACCTGGGCTCCACCGTGGCGGTGCCTGAGGTCAGTCTGCTGTCCGACCAGTACTCACCTCCCAGCCTGAAGTACAGCCCACTGCATTGTGGGAGCACGCCTGGAGGAGACCTGCTGGCTGCCTTTGAACTGCTGCAGGTTCGAAGGCATTGTATACGCTTTATTTCTAATTGACAAAAGTTTCATGATATAGTTTTTTTAAATTTCTTACCACAATTTTACCTTGATTTTTTTACTGATGGTGATGATGATGATGATGATGATAATGATGATGGTGATGATGATGATGATGATGATGATGATGATGATGATGGTGATGGTGTCGATGACTGTAGGTCCCAGCATCCGGACAGCAGATCTTGCCGGCCTTAGAGGAACAGGAAGGAGGCCTGTTCTGTGTTCCTGCCAACATTCGCCCAGTTCTCAGCACCTACAGGCTGGAGGTTGGACTCCTTCAGATTAAATCAGATTACTTCAGATTACATCATCTCTGTGACTTTAACCCAAAAACTTCCTGCTGTGTTCATGGTAGGTTCTTTTCTGGGGTCTGAGAGAGCTCAAGAAGGTCCAGCTTCTGTCTGTGGATCGGCCACAGGTACACAGGCATGCACACACACACACACACACACACACACTCACACACACACAGGTTGTTCATGTTCTGGCTCTCTCTGCAGGTTTTCATCGAGTGTTCTGGGAAAACTTTACGTTCTTCCGTCATTCAGAAGTATAAATCCAACCCGAACTTCTCCACTCTGGTAGACATCATCGAGCTGGTAACACATCTTCTCTTCCTAAACCGTCTCAGACTATCCGTCTCTTCTCAAATTGAAATCTGTCATTTCAGGTCTTCAAGATTTTCTCCAAGATGTATTTCCTGAATTTGAAATAGATTTAAATGCTGTTGCTCTGCAGGAGTTGCCAGAGAACGAGCACCTCCTGCCTCCACTCAGCATCACGGTGGTGGACTGGCGAGCTTTCGGCCGCAGCACACTGGTGGGAAACCACATCATCAACAACCTGAAGGCCTTCAGATACACCCCGCCGGTGGCCCTGCCTGTGGCCCCGCCCACTCCCACACACACACCCGAACCGGCCACCACCTCAGAGACACACAGCGCCCAGGGTTTGTGATCATGTCACTCACAGAAATTTCAGTTCAATTTTATTTATACAGCAACAATTACAAAACAGTCATCTGCAAACACTTTCACTGCAAAAAACCCAACAATTCAACATGAGTGGACAGGAAGAACCCTGCAGATCCAGACTCAGAGGGGAGACTTTCTGCAGGATCAGACTATGATAAAGAAGCTTTCTCAATGTATAAACTTAACACACTCTAATATCCATTTTTCTCTGGTTAGTTTCAGCTGGAATGTCCCAAGATTTTTCAGAGACGGCGTCCATCAACAACCAGGATGTCCTGATCACTGTAGATGAAGAAGCCCCACCTTCAGCCCCTCCCACTCCAAAGAGAAAGGTGGACATTCTCAACACATGGCCACAACAAAAGTACTGCGTCTTGTCCTCTGCTGACTGAAACACGCTGACTCAAAGCAGGACGACAGAATGAAGAGCAGCCGCCGACGATCCACCAAACGCAGGAAACGCACCATCGCCGACGAGACCGCCGAGTGCGTCATCGACTGGTGGTCCAAGTACTACGCCTCTGTGGAGAAACAGGTCCAACTAGCATCCCAATGAGCACAACACTACATCAAATTCAGCATTTGTGCCGTTGCATATAATCACAAAATTTCCTGTTTTCACTTGAGATATTTTTATGGAAATGAGGCTTAAAATGCAAACCCACAAAATAGCTGAATGACTGGAAATAAGCGGATTTGAGCTATGAAGCATCTCATCTCGATATGTTTGTGTTTCAGAGCAAACAGAAGGGCGAATCTCCGTTCCCTCAAGTCTTTGAAAAAGGTTTGTTATTAAAGCTCTTTTTCACAGTTTAGTGTTAAACCTGCTGTTAAACCTGCTGCTCTGTTAAACTGGTTGCTGTTGGCCGTTGTTGACTCGGTTTCACAGAGTAACATAGTACCACGGATTTAGAGCCAAAACCAAAGATACTGCCATGATTCTCTAACGTTAGTTTGTCTGGGACGGCCCAAAATCGCAGAGTCTATACAGGCCTAAACCTGCTGCTCTGCTGAACCTGCTTTTGCCCTGCTAATCCCGCTACTGCTGTTTCTAATCAGACTGCTGCTCTGCTCAACTTGCTGCTCGACCTACAAATGTTGGTCATTTTGAACAAAACTGAACAAAGGGCTTGTTTTCTGCTCGTTCAGCTCATACAGTAAATTCATCAGATTTTGTTTTTGCATGCTCTTCAGATAAATCCTTGCTTGTTTGTACTCTTCCACAGGATCTAAGTCCCTCCTGCAGATACCTCACACCAGCAATTAGGAGAGCTCTCAGAAATCTATGATTTGAAACAAATTTATTTCATTCAGTACTGGGATAGACGTCACCATCATGAACAACCTTGATTTTGAGTGATGTGGCTCAGATTAGCTATAGTGAACAGGTTGAATCGAACAGTTCTCTCCCCCCTGACCAACACACACGTTGTTGTGTGTTGCAGCCTCGCAGTACCACAGCTTGCTGAACGATGGAATAGACTCCCTGGGTAAGAACTCAGACTGCCGAACGGTCAGTGGTGGCTCAGGTTCACCGGCGGCTGCTGGGTCGCTGACCTGATCGGTATCTCGGTCGTATGCAGCCCATCTCAGACCTCCTCAGAATAAAAACAGGGTTCAGGATGAAACGGTTCCACAGATCCAGAGCTTTGATCTACACGTCAGATGTCACGTTGAGGTTTCTGAAGATCTCCTGAAATGTGAGGGTTTGTTTCTGCAGTCAGCAGCCAGTCGGACGGAGACAAGAAGAAGAAGCAGAAAGGAAAGGAAACATCAGAGCCCAACGTCAGTCTGCCCACAAAACTCGCCACACTGCAGGTAGGAGGAGGAGGAGGTGGAGGCAAAAAGATAAAAACATATTTAATCACAGCGTTCGTTGGGGCTTTTCTTTTTTTTTTTTTTTCAAATTTAAAACCGTTTTTGATGTAGACATTTAAGTTGGTCTAAGTGGAACTTTATTTTGAAATAAAATTCAAAAACGTCAAAAAGGAAATTCTTTCCTTGTGTTGATTTTATTGCTAATTAAGACACTCTGGTGAGAAATCAGTCCCTCCAGGGTAGTCTTAACAATTCATTTAAATTCAACCAATCTGTGTGAATTCTGCACGCAGAATTCACACAGATTGGTTGAATTTAAATTAATTGAGTAATGAATGCTTAATAATAATGCATTCATTTAATTTAGCAAATTGGATTAAATTAAATGTATTTAATGTTGGCTAAATCAGATAATTATGCATTCATTTGACTAATGGACGCTGTAAATTATGGGCTTAAAACTGCCTTAAAATTGCAAAAAAAAATTGAATTTTAAACATGCAAATCAATTATGAAATTATCACAATTAAGAAAATTATTGCTGATTAAGAAAACTAATTGACAACCCAAGTTGTACGTATTCCAGTCAAGATCAAACTTTACACATCTCTAATACAGGTTTGTTGAAGAATAAAATAGACTTCATGCAGCTGACCCTGGAGGTCAGAGAGTCGGAGTCGACTGTCTGACCTCCAGACGTTTTCGGCCCACAGTCGACTTGCTTGTGTGTTTGTGTGCAGCTGTACAGCAAAGAGCTGGAGGCGCAGTTCGGCCCCTTCGATGACTGGGTCAACACGTACGAGCTGTTCAGAGGGAAAGCCAACGAGGAGGACGGAGCCAGCGACGAACGGTTCGTCGGCAAGTTTAAGGTGAGACGAGGCCGGTGCTGGTCTGTGCTGGTCTGTGCTTCATCTCCACGGCTCACCGTTCCCTCCGGCCCCCCCAGGGCCGATTCTGCCTCTACAAACTCTCCGACGACGAGGGGGACGACTGGGACGAGGCCGTCGACATGGGAGACTTCAGGGTCAGCCGAGGGATCCCTCCCAACAGCCCGACCCAAGTCCTGATCCGGGTTTACATCGTGTCTGTGAGTGGCAGCGGGGTGCCGGCCTCCGGTCTGGTTTCTGTCAGGTCTTGATTGTTGTGTCTCTTCCTCACAGGCGTCTAACCTTCACCCTGCCGACCCAGATGGGAAGGCCGATCCTTACATTGTCCTTCGACTTGGGAAAAATGAGGTCAAAGACAGAGACAACTACATCGCCAAACAGCTGAACCCCGTCTTTGGAAGGTACCTGAGCCGCCGGGTCTGTGAACCCACCGGGCAGCAGTGGGACTGGGACCAGTGGTCTGGTTTAGAACTTCTACTCAGAGCTTTTGTGCTGGATGTGGACTTGCTGAGAATGAGAGTTTCAGATCACGAGACTTGGACTGCTTCAGCCGGTTCTTTGGATCAGGAACTGGAGATGTCCAGCGCCGCTGTGGTGTTCTGTGCACTGTGATTGGTTGATGGGTTCATCCAGACATGGAGCCGTGTCTGACTGTGAAGCGTCTTCTCTTTGTTCCAGGTCTTTTGAGTTTCAGGCCACGTTTCCGAAGGAGTCCCTGCTGACTGTGCTCATCTACGACTTTGACTTGGTGGGAGGAGACGACCTGATCGGAGAGACTCGCATCGACCTGGAGAACCGGTTCTACAGCCGGCACCGAGCCACCTGCGGACTCCCGACGGAGTACAGTATGTGAGTGATGGGGTAGGGTGTGGGGTCGTTAGGGAATCTTACATTACATCTTACAAGTTTCTTCTTCTTTTTAAAAACTCAGCGGAGTTGAATGTATCTTTATTTAAATTTGTTGTTACAGCTCAGCACCCTTCTCTTTATTACAGCCAGATTATAGAGCATCTTCCTCCTCCTAACTTCAGATTATAGAGCATCTTCCTCCTCCTAACTTCAGATTATAGACCAGAGGTGTGAAACTCTACATGTTTTCCATGTCACCCTGTTCAACACGGCTGATTGAGGCTTGTTATCGAACTTGCTGAACTCGGTGATGAACGTTCATGAGGCTCAGGTGTATTGATGGAGAACATGCAGGGCTCCAGGATCTGAGTTTGACACCACTGTTACAAAGCATCCTTCCTCCTGCTATGGGATGGAGGCCTGAGGGGACTCTGTGAGGAGTTTCCCTCGTTTGTTGAAGGGTTGAGGTGTTGAGGGATGAGCTGCTGACCTCCTGCTGTGCCACAGAGATGGCTATAATGCCTGGAGAGACTGCCTGAAGCCGTCGGAGCTGCTGTCCAAGATGTGCAGAGAAAACGGCTTGGAAGGTCCGACCTTCAGACCAGGGCGCATCACCGTGGCCGACAAAGTCTTCACCGGCAAGACGCTGTTCATGGACGAAGGTGTGTTTCGCTTCCAGCAGGAAGTGAGGGGAGAAAACAGCTGTGTTCAGTCTGATCCTGTCACCACCGTCTGAGAACCATGTCTCTGTTTTCACGCCTCAGACCAACCGGTGGAGTCCTACGAACACCTGTCCCTGAAGATCCTGCACCGCTGGGCCGAGATCCCGGGGGTGGGATGCAAACTGGTCCCTGAACACATCGAGACCAGAACCCTGTTCAACAAAGCCCGTCCTGGGTTGGACCAGGTAATACCATCCTCACAGGGTCACCGCCAAAATAAAACCAAGCTTTTAGATATTCAGATGGTACTGAAATGCAGCAGTGAAACATTCTATGTCAAGTATTAACAGATTATAATGATTGCGTGTCTTTAAGGGACACAGTCAAGAGAAAATCAGTTAATTTAGTTGTACATGTAGAAAAAGTAGTGGATATAATGCTACTACAGAAATCTGTCATTTACATTGATAAAGAAATTATTCAGCCCAGCTGATCTTCAGTGTATCACCATAATAATCCATTTTTTATTTTATTCATTTTTATTATTGTTTGCTTTAACATTGTTTGATTAACAGTGAAGTTCCAAAAAAGAGTGTGTTATTTACCTGAAGTACCAACTGAGGGGTCCGAGTTTGGCCCTTCGTCAGGTTTTAGCTTTGAACTGACCAACTTTAAAAGTTCACCTAAAATATTAGAGAAAATATCTGTTAACGCTCTGACAGTAGTTTTACCTGCCAACTCAATCTGAAGTTGCATTCACAGAGCATCGTCCAACATCAAACAACAACAGCAGAGATGTTTTAATCTATCACAGTGGTTGACCACCTCTGCTCTGATCGCACCTTTCACTTCTTCAGTACTCTGATCCTGACGCTTTTCGTTTCTTCATTTTCATGATGCTTCACGACATTAATTGGGCGACTTGTGTGGACAACTTTCTCCTGCGCCTACTCCTCGTCCTTGTTTAGTTCTGGTCCTGCATTGGACATCGTTTTCAAATCATTGTCGTGTAAACGTGACACTTTTCTGAATGAAAGACACACTTTTGTCACTTGAGGCGTTGCCGTGGAAACAGGGCTGATGTGTGGTTTTGCTCAGTCTTGAATTCTTTTCAGACAGACTCAGTCAGTTTCCAGGTTCATGTGGAACCGGGTTATTATTATTATTTTTTTTTTTGGACTTGTAAACTGGATTATTTGTTGGTTTGAACCGATCTAGGACGATCTGAACCTGTTTCAAACTGGTGTGGTGTTTTGCTGGACACTGGACCAGTTCTGGACTGGTCTTAGATGTTCAACGTCATCAGAGGGACAGAGGAGACACTGTTTGATCAGAATGTTCTCCTGCAGGGACAGGTCCAGATGTGGGTGGACATGTTTCCAATGGACCTGCCTCATCCTGGACCGTCAGTGGACATTTCTCCTCGGAAACCAAAAGGGCGAGTACTGGTTTTGTCCACGGACCTGAAGGTGTCCCTGATGTCTCTGTACTGACGTCTCTGTGCTGCGTTCAGGTACGAGCTGAGAATCATCATCTGGAACACGGAGGACGTGATTCTGGAGGACAGCAGCTTCCTGACTGGGCAGCAATCCAGCGATATCTACGTGAAAGGGTGTGTGCGCATGTGTGTGAGGGAGGGTGACACAGCTGATGTATTTGTCAAACTGTGAGTGTGTGTGTGTGTTTGTGTGTGTGCAGCTGGCTCAAAGGCCTGGAGGACGATCGTCAGGAAACAGACGTCCACTACAACTCCCTGACCGGTGAGGGGAACTTCAACTGGCGCATGGTGGTTCCGTTCAGCTACCTGCCGGCCGAGAAGGTGAACCTGAACCCTGTGGTCTGTCTGCATTCTCCTGCTGTTCATGTTTGGAGTGTATTGTTCTCTGCAGTGTGTGTGTGTGTGTGTGTGTGTGTTTGTGTGTGTGGTTTCATGACTAAAACAAGCAACAGCTCCAACTAGTGGATCGACATGGAAACATCATTTTCAGAGTGTGGCAGTGTGAATGCTCCTCTTCTCTGAAATGCGTCCCTGCTGAAGCCTCACTGGGGAAACCGCTGTTCTGCCTTTGTGGCTCCATCAGGTGGTGGTGGTGAGGAAGAGGGAGAGCATCTTCTCCCTGGACAAAACGGAGCAGAAGATTCCCGCCATCTTCATCCTGCAGGTGTGGGACTTCGAGACGCTGTCCTCTGACGACTTCCTGGGTGAGAAATCAGAGTTTAACACTCTGAAGCGTCTCTTTCTCCCCTGCTGCAGAACATCTGCTCAGACCGAGCAGCTGCTGAGCTCGTGCTCATGGATTATTTGCCTGTTAATGTTAATTTCATGCATTTTGTACCCGAGAATCTGTGTGTGTTTGTGCGTGTAGGTGCTCTGGAGTTGGACCTCCATGGATTCCATCGTGGGGCGAAGACAGCCAAGTCCTGTAAGCTGGATCTGCTCACAGACGTTTCGGAGAGAATCTCCATCTTCCAGCAGAAGAGAGCTCGAGGCTGGTGGCCTTTCAGCAAGGGTGGAGAGCTGACGGTCTGTGAACACACACACACACACACACACACACACACACACAGTCTTGTATTTCTATCCTTGTGGGGACCGTCCATTGACTCCCATTCATGTCTAGCCCCTAACCCTGACCCTTACCCTAACCCTAACCCACACCACAACAAAGCCTAACCCTAAAGAAATGTTTTTGCACTTTTACTTTTTTCAGTAACAACAACATGGTCAAGAAAACACTGTTTCTCCTACTTAGGACCGGAAAAAGGTCCCCACAAGGCACGTCGTTACACGTTTTGCTATCCTTGTGGGGACATTTGGCCCCGACAAGGATAGAAATACAAGAACACACACACACACACACACACACACACACACACACACACACACACACACACACACACACACACACACACACACACACACACACACACACACACACACACACACACATGCACATACAGGACACAGGTGTGTGATCAGCATGCTTCCTGCAGGGGAAGGTGGAGGCGGAGTTCCACCTGGTGACGGCGGAGGAGGCGGAGAAGAATCCGGTTGGTCGAGCCCGAAAGGAGCCGGAGCCTCTGCCCAAACCCAAGTGAGAGACGCACATTTAGGTGTTTGGTGGAGCTGCTGGGTTCACAGGAAAACCTCCAGAACCGCTGGATCCGACAGGCAGAAGCAGAAACATGTCTCCAGGAAGACAAACTTTCCACTGCAGAATTCAGAATCAGAATAAGAATCAGAAAGAGTTGAGAGAGAGAAAAGAACCTGAGGAACAGACTAGACTCTCAGAAGGTTCTGGAACAGCAGCTGATGGAGCTGGATCATCTGGCAGAGACCCGTCCAGATGTTTCACTATACCTGTCCCACAGTGATGAAGTTCCAGGTGTCATCAGCGAACGATGACATTTGAAATTATACCAAGAATATGAGGCAATAATCAGACAATACGCAATGTCTAAGAATTACAAAAATTATATGACACCGATAATGATATGATACTCATCCATTTCCACATCGGAGCGTGCGTTCCGGTCCTGACTGACTCTCAGCCCGTCTCCTCTCACAGCCGACCCGACACCTCCTTCTCCTGGTTCATGAACCCCTTCAAGTGCTTCTTCCACCTGGTGTGGAAGAGCTACAAGAAGTACATCATCATGGCGCTGGTGCTGCTCATCACGGCGCTCTTCCTCGCCCTGCTCGTCTACACGCTGCCCGGAGCCATCTCGCAGAAGATCGTCAACGGGTGAGCCGACCCGGTTCAGACCCCCGGCATCCTGAAGACCCTCACATGGACCACTGACGTGTTCCAAAACACATTTGATCTTTTTGCATAAATCAGCGTTTGAAATATTTCCTCATGAACCACTGAATGTCTGACCTGTTTGTATTTGTTCTAATAAAGCGTGTTTGTTTTCGGAGGGGTTCCTCCTGTCGGTTCTGTTCTGTTCCTGTGAAACGAGCCGACAAAACGCTCATCCTGACAGATTAAACTGGACTTCCTCAAGTAATCTGGGAACATCTGTGAGTGTAGATCAGGAAGTTTCACATGAACCTCAGCAGAATGACTTTTATTCAACTCAAGAGAGTCAAAAATCAACAACTATATACATACAAATATATTTATATATATTTACAAACACACTTTCTGAAAACATTAGATCCAAAAACAATAAAAACAGCAGTGTGTGTTTCACTCTGGGAATTCACTGGGAGAGGTGCCCTGCTGTGATTGGCTGCTCGGTGGGAAGCAGGAAGTGAGGCTGTGTTCGGGCGGAGCCATGCTGGAGGCCTGCAGGGAGGTGGAGCAGGAGGGGGCGCAGGAGGAGGAGGAGGAGGAGGAGGACGGGAGGAAGGTGAGGATGGAGGCCACGCTGCTGTTCATGCTGTTCAGGAAGAGCTGCGTAGGGGGCGCCGCTGAGTCGGCCTTCTGTTGAGCCGCAGGGGACAAACCTGGAAAACAGCAGAGAGAAGCTGAACGACCCGAGAGCAACAGTCCAGCCTCGTGGTTGCGGTGTGACGGCGAGCTGCTGTCCTCAGTGAGAAGCAGAGGGATTCTCACCTCCTGTTCGGAGCTGCTGCCCGCCGACAGGAAATCCAGCTTGAGAAAGAACTGCAGCGCCACCTTGAGCCTGAGAGAGCACAGAGCAGGGTGAGGACAGCAGAGCACAACTGGTTGGCAGATTCCTAGCTGGAGTCCGGAGCTGGGAAGGTTTCGGTCTGACTCAGTGAGCAGTGACTGATCCAGACTGCAGCCAGTTGACTCAGCTGGTCTCTGACACCCGAGAGGAAAGACACTGCAGCAGAGAGAACTCTGAGCCTCCGGGAAGCGCTGGTGGAACAACACCTCTCAAACCCCCCACCCACTGGTATGAGTACTCTGTCTGCACCACACGACTGTCAGACTCGCCGCCTGGACGTTTGCTTTTGGCTCTTTTCACGATACTCAACTGAAAAAAAAAAAAGTACTTTAAGTCATACTACTCAGTTCCACTGGCTCAGTAAAGGTTTATAACTTTGCTTAAAGGGAATATTTTTTGCCATATTTTTTCTTAAAGTAGAAAATTCCGAGTTTGTCTTTTACTACTTGCTAAGTGTGTTTCCAAAGTTAAAAGGTGTGCGTACATGTGAAGTGAGGAAAATAGAAATTGATCGACCTTTTCCCTGGAGTTGTAGTTTGATTTACGCAGAACTGATGAAACATGACGTACGTCTGAGCTGCTGACTGTTACCGGACCCGGGGCTCCATATGAGGGTACAAACCACATTCAGGTTCCGTTTCCACGACAACGTTTCAAGTGAAAGCGTGTTTCAGAAAAGTTTCACCTTTACATGGCAATGTGCTGAAAAGGAAGTCCGTTTCCACGGCAACAGCAGAAACACTGTACATTATGTAGTTTTCATGGTGGTCCACTAGTTGGTGCTGTTTGGTTTAGCAATGGCTTGTTGTTACGGTGACAGTAAACTCCAGAACTACCAGGACCAGGAGCCGCTTTTCTGTCGTCTCCGCGGAAATCACGTGTCTTAAAAATGTTTTCCATGGCTCTGAGCGCCGGTGTCGTGTAAACGGACCCAAAAACATGACTGAAGTTGTTTCCACTTGAAAATGTGGTGCTGAAATTGAGCCTCTGACCCCTGACCTCTGACCTGAACCTGGCTGAGGCACACCTGCAGCTTCCTCTTGGCTCTCCACCGGGCCACCCGCAGCCTGGTCTTCTCCCGCCGCTCCCGAATCTACGGCACAGAGAGCGTCGAGAGTTTATTTCCCTTTCAGTTCAGTCCCGTCTCTGTCCTCGGTGTCTCTCTGTCCTCGGTGTCTCTGACCCACCAGGTCGGCCAGCAGAGGCTGCGGCAGCGTCTTCTCCAGCTCTTTGCGTCGGTTCAGGTTCCGCCGCCGCAGCTCGTTCCGGCGCAGTTTGTACTCCTCGTAGAGACTCAGCTCTTTGGTCCAGGGCAGCGGGCCGGAGGGCAGCGCTGCCGGGGGGGGCAGGGGGGCGGGCAGCTGAGGGTCTGGAGAACACAGGAGAACGTACCGTTATGTCCCCAGTCCAGGAGCCTCGGGACACAACGGCGAGGGGACAAGCACCGGAGGAGGCTGCAGACTCACAACACGTCTGACCTGAGCCGTAAGGAAACCCACAGGAGCTCTGCGAGGAGGAGCTGAAGGCTGCAGACTGGCCCGTCTGATTGGCTGACAGTTTGGTCCACTGGCTGAGTGATCTGTGAGTCTGAACACAAACAGAGTTCTCCTCACCGAGCTGTAGAACCGAGGCTGGAACAGAGCCCGTGCTGGTCCCTGGTCTGTCACCTGCTGTTCTGAGCACCCTGACTGGCTGGACACCAACCCTGCACTGCTCACTGCTCACTGGACACATGCTGCTGCGGAGCAGCTGAGCCTCACCTCGGACCCAGGGAGCTGCGAGTCCAGCAGCAGGCTGGCCATCACGACCTGCTCCTCCTCCTCTTCCTCCTCCTCCTCTTCCTCCTCTGGCTCCTCCTTGATGGTGATCAGCTCCTCCTGCTCCGACAGCGCCTCCAGCTTCACCTGAATTCAAACAGGAAATGTCACTATCTCACACAGACCTGCTTCTCTTCCTGTACTGACGCTTTAGAGGATTCAGGAAGCTTCTTGAAGTTAAAAACACACATTTATGCTTCATCCTAACCTCCAGGAGCCAAGAGCTCCACCTGGGGAGTGGGCGTGTGGCGTGTGGTCACCTTCGGAGCAGTAGGGGGCAGCATGGAGCAGTTGGTGTGATCGCAGGCGTCTGGAGGCAGTGAACCGGTGGGCGGAGGCTTGGCCTCGTCCGCGGCGCCCTTCGAGGGGTCTCCGGTGGTGTCCGGCGCCTCCGGGGGGGGCAGCACGGCGGCGGGCCAGCTGAACTGGTCCTGCTGGTCTCCGTCTTTCCTGTGAGACGCTTCCCGCTCTGCGGAGACACAGAAGTCCAGTAAAAAACCCGTTACACGCGTATAAGGTGCGTGTACCGAACGGTCACGAAAAACCACAAAGGGATGTTGAAGAGCAGAGCTCTGCAACCTTTATGACCAGAAGAGCCATTTCAGTGACTTTCTGTCAAGTCAAGTTGTTCTGGAGCCATAAAACACATTTAACCATTAAAATGAGGCGAATGCAGCTCAGGAAGATTCATACGATTCCGTTTTTTTAAGCTGTTCTATCTTTTTTTCCCCCCATTTCTGGTAGTTTTTGCTATTTTTTTCCCCAATTTTACTTGTACCTTTTTAAAACCTGAACGTTTATTCACATATCACATCGTGAAGGCTTCATGGAGCCGCTATAGAGGGACTATAGAGCCACATGTGGCTCCAGTTGCAGGTTCTTTAGAAAATAATCTGTTTCCATGGCAACTGCAGAAACTCCTGAAACCATGTCGTATCTTTGTTGGTCCACAGAGAACAGTGAACTATAAACATTAACAATCCCACTGTTAATGTTTATAGTTTACTGTCCCAGGAGAAGAGTTTCTGCCCGAGTGTTTCCATGACAACAGAATCAAAGTATTTTCAAAAAATTTCAGTTTTCAGAGGATCGTAGTTCAACATTTTCAAACCACATCACTTTCAGGATCAAGTCACTCCAGCTAACGTGTGGGGCGGCTCCTCACCCGGCGGGCCCCTGAAGGCGGCGCAGGCCCTCTGCTGCAGCTCCTCCTCCACGCCCTGCCGGTAGTACTTCAGCTTGAGCTCGGTGTAGCGCAGGCGCGCCCGCACGTTGTCGTTCTCCTTCTCCCTCAGCGCCGCCTCCCTCTGCAGCGCCGCCGCGCCGCGCTTGGCCAGCGCCAGCTCCGCCTTCAGCTCCTCGAACTTGGCCCCCACCACCTTCAGCATCTCCGCCAGCACCGTCTCCACGGCGACGTTCACCGCCCGCTCCACCACCGCGCCCATCTGGCCCCGGATCAGCGTCACCGCGATGCTGACGTCCATCCTGGACGCAGCTGGAAGGAAATCAGAACTCATGATGGACTCAAAGACTTTCTGATCCTTCAGGTTCTCTGTACGAGACTGGAAAGTGTGGTTTGAACCCCTTTACAGACCCTCTGTGACATCCCCCCCCCCCCCGAAACTCTGAGACCCCCTCTAAAGACTCTCTGAGGCCTCCTCCCCCAGACCCTCTTGCACCACCTGTACAGACCCTCTGGGACCCCCCTCCAGAACCTCTAAGACTCCCTACAGCTCCTCTGAGGGCCCCTACCCTGACCCTCTGAGATCTCCTCTACAGACCCGCTGAGATCCGCTCTACAGACCCACTGAGACCCCTCTAAAGACTCTCTGAAACCCCCCCTCCAGACCCTCTGAGACCCCCTCTACAGACCGACTGAGACCCTCCCCTACTACAGCCCCTCTGAGACACTAGTTATATCGGAATCAGAGTCTGTCATCAGGACCGGGTCCACGTCGTTCAGCTTCGTGTGAGACGTCACTGAAACTGACTGATAAACGATCTCTGTGACACGAAGGGGCTCTGTGCTAACATGCTAACGCGCTAACCGGCGCTGCGGCTGAAAATCCAGCTCTCTAAACGTCTCCGTGCCAGTCTGGAGGGTTTTCTTCATCGGCCCTGTGCTTACACTGAACAGCATCGATTGAATTAGAGACAAAATGCTGTTTAACTCACTGTTTTCGGTCCTTCTTGAGCCGTTAGCTTAACAAGCCTCCCTGTCATAAACAACCGGAAGTTTTCTTCTCAATGCTCACATCCGGCTTCCGGGTTGGTCCCCCGCCGCTTAAATGCTCACATAAGTGGGATTGATTTGTCACACAGATCCATTTCACTTTTAGTAAAGGTTTTAACCATTAGGGAATCCATGAAGGCGTCCGCAGTTGCCCAATCGAATTTAGAACCATACAGTTTTTGAAATAAATAAATAAATAAATAAATAAATAACTGCAGTAACAGGACATAACTTTAAGATCTTCTGTAATAAATCCATTTACATTAGGACGGTGAGTGCTACTCATCTCAAATCAGTGTTTAAGCTTTTTTTTTTTTTGGAGGCCTGGATACATTTTTTTTTAATAAAAATAAATAAATCCGAAAGTACACCACCAACCAAAAATGTCAAAAAAAAAAAAAAGAAAACTCTGTAGCCTGTAATAATGATATAAATTCAAAATTGTCAAATAATCAGAATCAGATAAACACTAAGAAATTGATTATTTATGACGTGTCACATTTCTCCCCACTCAGTGTGAGGCTTTTAACATTTGTGGTTTTGTCATTAAAGTTTCCTCATGTGTTTACACACAACATTAAAAACAGTGTTAAATTTACATTTAGTGAAGCTCTGTACTTTCATCACACTTGTTCAGCATTACTCCGACTCAGCACATTCTCCTGTCAGAGTACAAATAAATCCCTGTGGTGTCAGGACTGGGCTGCAGCACCCCCTGGTGGTGACTGCCTGATGTAGCGCCTTACATTTAGCATCGACTGTAAACTTTAAAAATTAGACTTAAAACTATAAAGATATAAGGAAATACGTGTAAAAGGGGTTTAAACAGAGTTGTCACTGCTGCCTCAGGGAGTGACTTTACATCCATCTGATTGTTTTATTTATTTTACATCTTCAGCACCAAGGACAGCGCTTGGAATGTTTAATTCTGTTAAAGTGGTTTGTTCTCTGCTCTTGTCGAATAATTAATCACTGTCGGCCTCCTGATGGAGAAAAAAAACTGTCAATCTGTCAGAACGTCTTAATATTTAGTGTGTAGTTTGTGGAAGCCAGTCAGCAGAGTGGGGATGGGTTATTTGCAGTCTGCAAATTGCAGATAAAAATCAGTTTATTTTCAAAAAATGTTTTAAGATCAGTTAGGTGGAATTGAGATCAGCCATAAATCAATTCTAGAGTGACTTGTACCTGTCTTATTACTCCATGGAACAACTTTCATGTTAGGATTTTTTTTTAACTCTCCAGGCATCGTGAAGATTAAATCTCCCCATAAAGTCTTGCAGCTTGGTATTGCTTCGATTTGGTACAGGAGGAGTCCATTTTTCTGAGGAATTATCTGGCACAACATTAAGGTCACCTCTTCACACCGAGGGGGTATTTGAAAATGTATCCAAACATTTTATCAGCATCTTTCCACAGGACACACAGAGATCATCCATTTCCTTCACTGTGTTGTAACCACAGTAGTAAACATTTGGTAATTATATTGAATTTTCTGGCCTAATGGGTCACTTTCAGTGAGTAAATGCTTCCCACAGAGAAACTGCAGTGGGTCACTTCCCCCACCTGTCCAATCAGAATCCTTCACAACCCCCAGGGTTAAAGTGAAATTAAATAAAGGTGCAAAAAACATGCTTTCTGTGTAAACCTTAATTTGGAATTCATATTCCCATGTAAACACGAAGGAGGATACTTTATTAGTTTTGATTCTAAAGACTTCATGTAATTATGGCCAATGGAGGTAATATCTAAAACAGGGCAAATCCAAATCATTGTTAGAGCTGCAGCTCATCTCCTCGATGTCAGCCAGCTCACATGGCAGAGGATCAGACTGACTTGAGTTTGCCAGTAAAAGTCAGGATCAGCCAGGGATCGAAGACCAGTCCAGTATATATGATACATCTGGCACAATGGAACGCTAATGGGCAGGATTTAAAAAAATATATATTGATCTGCCTTGGAAACCAGAGGGTATCTGTGTACAGGAAACATGGTTGCGGCCACAGCTGGATTTTAGAATAGTGGGATTTGATTCTGTTAGATGTGACAGGAGGAAAAGTGTTAGAAACAGAACGTAGTGAACTTTGAGTCACACTCCAGTCCAGCAGGCGGCGGTAATGCGCCTTAAAAGCTGGTGCGGCCCGTATTTACCCCAAGAAGAAGAAAAGGATATTTGTGATTGGTTCTCCTCGTTAGCCCCGCCTCCTCTGTTGCCGCGGGGTTGTTGCGTTTGAAATGTGAACGGTGATTTTCCATCACACAGCTTTCACTGGAAGGACCGCTGATGTCGGTAAGTGTTCCTTTTTCTTCGTGTTTCTGGAAAGTTTGTGAAATCACGAAGGCTGTTTACTCGCTAGACCAGTAAGTTTAGTTTCTACCGGTGTTTCGGATTAATTGGTTCCTGTTAACTGTCAACCGGCTTACTTTATCGTCCCCCGCTGCTGCCCGTACGTTACGGTTAGGTTACGGGCCGTAACCTAACCAACATAAATCGTTTTGTCTCCCGACAAACCGAGTTTAACCGCATTTAAAACGAGGTTTCAAACTGCCCGGCCTTCTGGTGGTCCGCTAACGTCCCTGCTAGTCATTCACAAGTTAACCGGGGCGCCAGCTGATCCGAAACACCGCATCCAACGTCCCTTCCCCTGACAAGCAGCTTGAATTCCCTCTTTTTCGGTTCTTGTGTTCGGCTGTGTTTATGTTTCTATATGTTGGTCGAGCGGTGGCCTCTCGGTGTGAAAGATGCAGGTTCGGTTCCCCACCTCCCCCCGTCAGGAAACCGAGCTGTTTGCACGGCAGCTAAGGCCTGATGAATGTATATGTTATGACTGCCTGCTGCTGCCACGCCAGCTCCCTCTTCAAAAAGAGATTTTCTATCTCTGTGAGGCTTTAAATCTGGTTAAATAAAGTGGGAAAAAAATCAACATTTCCAAAACAGGCAGTGCTTTATCAACATTTAATACCACACTCAACACAGTGAGTGAGACATCTGTCCTTCTGTCCATTTATTCTGTTTAGTGTGAGCTTTGTTAATGAGGTTTACAGCCAGTTTGCTCTAGAAATGTTTAAGTATAATTAATGTGGAAAGGTGTATAAAGTTAGTATTTTTGTGATATATTATTCTGCTGAAAATGAACAATGATCTGGTGTTTTATTGAGTGAGCAGATGGGAATCCACTGCAAAAAAAATGTTATTTTAATTCAGCAAAAGTTTTCTTATTGAGAAGCACCTTATGGCTGAATACTGGAATTTAAATACATTTCAGTGAAGAGTGAAGCTGTTTTGAGTCAACGTGTTTCCAGTGGCTCTGAGCTCCGTCATGGAAACCGACCCCCAAGTCACTGTGAAAGTTTTGTGTTTTCACCGGGTCTCCGTGCATCGAGATGCTGTAGCTGGAAGCCACCAGGCCTGACGCTGCTCCCGCCGTCTGCTTCCAGGTCCTCCCTTGCCCCAAGATGTTTTCCATGAAGAGGATGACGCCGACAAAAACAGTCAGAGATGCTTCAGCCGCAGCGTTGAAGATCAGGAAGAAGAACCTGAGTGGGTGGAGCCTGTTCCTGGTGTGGGAGGTTCTGGCGGTTCCCACGGTAACGCTGTCCCGCTTCCTCCACAGACACGTCCTCCTTCCTCAAGGTGAGCTTGAAGTCCAACAACCATGCGCTGGCCCAGGCGCTGCAGGCCCAGAAGGTGTGCAGGGCGCAGCTGGAGAAGGAGGTGGTGTATCTGCAGAAGCAGGTGGAGGCGCTGCTGTTCGAGCTGGCCTCCAAGAACTACAAACTCAGGAAGCTGGTGAGTTTCTCCTGGGCGAAACGTGTTCAGTCTGTCTTCGTTCATCTGAAACAGTTGTGCAGGTTGTCAGTCGGCCCGGGGCTTTTCATTTGGTCTTCATTGTTCCAGTCACGTGTCCTCCTGACGTGAGATTTTTGTTTTGTGTTTGTCTGTTAGTTTCAGGGAGGGATGGTTTGTTTTCAGATTTCCAAATAACCCAACACTTGTTCTTTTTATCCCACTAAACACACATAATCTTCACACAACTTAAATGAAAACAAATGGAGGACGCAGGCAAACACTTCAAGTGTTTTCAGATCCCAAAAAAATATTCTTTGAAGGAAAAAAATCAACCACCAAAGTTCAGTACAAGTAGTTTCCTTCAGTTCATGAGGAAAAAACCCAAAAACCTTCCATTAAAAAAAAAAAAAACCCTCTTCAAGTGAGGGGAGGAAAAAAACCATTTCAACCAGGAACAGTTTGAACCAAAAGCATCTCGGCCCAGCTGATTTGCCGCTCTGTTCTGAGTGGAGTTAGTTTTCATTTTGGTTGTCAGAGGTCAGGTGGAGGTGGGGTCTGGAGGGGGCGGGGCCATGCTGACAGTGTGAGCGTGTTTTGAACTTCAGTAAATGGTGAACATGGATTGATTGAAACAGCGCTACCTGAGACGAGGATGAGAGCCGTTTGGGGGTCTGAGCGAGCGGTGGGAACATCTGGAAGCACCGAGTCCAGAGGATCTGTGTCTTTGGCTGCAGAGGCGTCCAGTTTCCCCGCGTCTTCCCATCTCTGTGTTTTCTCTCTCAGCTTCAGATCATCAGAGGTCTCCAGAAGGACACTTTGGAGCGACTGAGTGAAGCTTCTGAGCTGCTGACTGAACTGGTAATGATGCTCCACCCACATGAAGCAGCTTTGCCCTGCTCCACCCATGCTGCTAGCTGTTAGCTCGCTACACTCGGGGAACTTGCACGTTGAATATCTTTCCTTGACTTTAAAATCTGCTGTTTTGTTGATTAAAAATTGTGTTCAAGGGTTTAAAAACGGCTGTGAAGCTGAAGACTTTCATTCTCACACCACATAGATGAAGGCTGAGTAGAGGAGAGGTGTGTGTCACTCCAGAGTGTGTCTCTTTTAGGATAACCCAGATGGCCGTGAGGACCACGGCAGCCGTCCCGCTGACGTCCACAGTATCGCGGGCCGAGGGTAATCGATTTCACACTTTCCTGACGCCGTGGCGTTTCCTCGATCGCTTCGTTTCAGCTGGCATGAACATGAGACGTTCCTGTCCGACTGCTTCCAGGCTCACAGATCCTCCGACTCTGACCTCTGGTGGGACGAACGCGGCTGCTCGGTCAGCTGAAACCCCCACAATGCACACCGGCGCCGGCACCGACGCCTCGGGCCACCCGGCTCGGCGAGGTCATCCAGGTGAGGCTTTCACAGTGTGTTGCTCTCTGCAGCGTGTGGCTTCAGTACAAAAACGAACACCAGCACCATCTAGTGGACCAACAGGAAGACTACACTGTTTTCAGTGTTTATACGGTTGCCATGTAAACGGACATCGTTTTCAGAAAGTTGTCTTGTAAGCATGAAACTTTTCCCAAATTAGAACGTTAAATTAAATCGTCATGGAAACTCGGCCATCAGGTGCATTTAGCCTCGCCTCCTCCTGCATTGTGGCTCAGGTGAAACCACTCAGATAACGACCGTCGCCTGTCGTGACGCGTTCAGTGGAGCATGGGCTTTAAAGTCTGTCTGGTTTTCTCATTGCAAACAGAAGATTCTCCCCAAAATGTGACAGAGCACATTGTACCATGTTTTTCACAGATGAAGAGACGGAGTCAGCCCGGCGCTCGAAGACGTCTCCCCCCACCTCGTCCCGCTCGTCTGTCAGCCTGAGGGCAGAAGAGCGGCAGCTGCCCGCGGAGGTCCCCCGATCTGATCCCCCGAAGTCCATCCCAGTGGAGGACCCTCCGATTCGCAATCAGCCCACTCCACCTCCATTAGCGGCGCGCCAGCCGCCACCGGACAGCGTTCAGGAGAAGACCGTGCTGATCGACACCACAATGGAGATGACGGTGTGCGACACCACCAACATCATTGCTGTTGAAGCAAAAGCCAAGAAAGCAGACAAGTCTTCCAAACCGAAAGGCAACTTGGTCAAGAAACAAAGATGCAGAGATGCTGTGATGCCTGATGCCCCAAATTCCACCACTTATCTGACCCTGGAGGCGACCAGAAGCCCGACGATCCCTGAACGTCCCCTCCGGGGCACCCCGTGTGAGAAACTCAGTCCGTCTCGCATCCCCAAACTGCTCATCCGTCCCGTTGAAGTCAAACCTGCTGACCTCCCTGAATCAGGCGGAGCCGTGCCGTCAGAGGTAGACGATTATTTCTCTGACCCCAATGTGATGCGTTTGGAGTCCATTGAGAGTGCAGCACAGGAAAAAGCCTCAAAAATCACATTCAGGAAATCAAAATTTAAAGTCAGGTCTTCACTTACCAGGAAAACGATCGTTCCTCCATCGACTGACCATGCTGAGAGCAGACCGTCCAGACCGTCAGCCCAACAGCAGACTGTCGCGTTTCAGCCCTGTGAAGATGAGGGACAACCGGAGTTCAGACAGACACAGCCGTTCTCTCCAGAGGCCTGCTTCAGGGCTGTCAGTTCTTCCAGAGGCAGTAAAAAAATCAAATGCAGGAGCACATTTGTCGTTTCCGTGGCCAGCAACGGCGACTCACTTCATCCAGACTCCATCTGTACAGCAGGACCGAACGACCACGCCATGTCTCGGAGTTCCTGGAAAAGATCCTGGATGGCCGCCGAGGAGCTCTGCGAGAGCGATGGACTGAACGCTCCGCCGCCGCCAGCGGACCACCACACCACAGCGGAGGCCGACGCCCAGAGGCACAAGAAAGCCAGGAGAGATGAAGCAGCTGGGTCTGCTGAGCACCAGGACCAACATGAGCAGCAAAAACAGGTCCACGACGAGAACACGACGGGAGATCGTCCGACCAACAGAGGCTTCAGAACTCAGGACAGGAGCTCGGGCTGGAGACGGAGCAGAGTCCGGTCGACGAGCAACTTTGTTTTGCTGATGGACGAGCTGCCGCCGTGGCTGGGCGTGGACGTCAGCAGCAGCAGGACGGAGGGGGACGTGTTGGACTCGTCTTCAGGTACAGGTTTTCTTTTGTTGTCGTGTGGATGCTGAGAAGCAGACGCACCAGCAGTGATCCCGTTTCTTTATGATTATTCTGACTGAATGACGAGACTCGCTTTTCATTGGGTTTCTTCGAATACGTTTGGCTTTTCGAGGATGGATGCCATGTTCTACTCATCCATCCATCCATTGTCTAGCCTGCTTGGTCCTTCTCAGGACTGTGGGGGTGACTGGAGCCAATCCTAGCTGATGTGGGCGAGCGGGGAG
Organism: Salarias fasciatus; assembly: GCF_902148845.1. Taxonomy (NCBI): domain Eukaryota; kingdom Metazoa; phylum Chordata; class Actinopteri; order Blenniiformes; family Blenniidae; genus Salarias; species Salarias fasciatus. Next base: position 4,414,487 of record NC_043760.1, on the reverse strand, counting down.
GCCACAGGGCCAACACATAAAGACAGACAACCATTCATACTCACATTCACAGCTGGGGCAATTTGGAGTTACCAATTAGCCTCACATGCACAAAGTACCCGGAGCAAATCCACGCACACACGGGGAGAACATGCAAACTCCACACAGAAAGGCCCCAGGCCCTGGCCGGTATTCGGACCCAGGACCTTCTTGCTGTGAGGCAAGAGCGCTAATAAATGTTCTAGCTTTCCAATATCTTCTTCAGCTTCTGCTTAGCAACAGTTGCTAGGATGGCCATGACCGTCTTCAGCCATGCTCCTGCTTAGTGACGGTTGCTCGGGCGGCAGTGATCTTCTTGAGCTTCAGCCTCGCTCCTGCTTGTGGATGGTTGCTGAGGCGGCTGGGATCTTCAGCATCAGCCTCGCCTCTGCTTGTACCCCTTTCACACTGACGTACTGAGTCTTGTGAAGTCTGCAGACAGCCGCTGCCGCTTACTGCAGTGCGTGATTGTGCCTGCTTGTACGAGAAGTAGTACCCTAATTCACAATGGAATACGTAATGTTGTGGAAGGCATGTGGTTTTAGAAGCGTGTTGTAAAATGATGCTTAATCAGTACACAACAGTCCGAAGCTTTCTGATACTGTCCGGAATTAATTTTGAAATAAATAATCACGTTTGTTTTTTTGCTGCGGACTGGATGATGCGGTGTTATGTGTCCAGTCTGAGATCAATGGTGAGTTGGATTCGCTGGCGGAGGAGGAAACCAGACGGACTTGGCAGACCCAAACGTGGTGTGAGGGTCTGCTGGGAACGTCCGGTTGAACCCTCTGTCAGCAGGGTTTTCAACCGCCGCCTCTGGGAGAGCTGGACACTGGAAGTAAGGGCTGCCGTCAAGCTGAGCGTTGAGCCTCCGGAGGGGAAAGCAGGTCTCCACCAACGCGAGGAGCTGCTGACCTCAACTGGGGATATTGTTGGACGGTGGAAGGAATACTTTGAGGACCTCCTGAATCCCGTCATCACGTCTTCCATGGAGGAAGCGGAGGGTCCTGGCTTGTCCCACCAGGAGGAGGCTCCAGGGAAGACCTAGGACACACTGGAGAGTCTGTCTCGTGGCTGGTCTGGAAATGCAGGGAAGTCTTGGCTTCCCTGCTTAGACTGCTTCCCCCACTACCTGGTCCCAGATAAAGTGTTTGAAAATGGATGGATGGATGCGTACCATATCGAATGAAAATGTGATGACCACGCAGAGATACTGCACATTACGGATTGATCTCGGACTGCTCACGTATAATCCTACACCGAAGCACTCCAGTCAGCTGCCGCAGCGTTCCGCAGGTCTGTGGATGGCCACAGCGAACCACTGCAGTGCATGATCGTGGGCACTTGTACAAAACACGGCTTCTCGTTGAAATGAAAAGAAAATTTGTGTGTGCGCGCTGATGCTGTATTGCTGGCAGATGCTCACGGAAAATCCTTGTAGTTCTGATAGACTGTCTGCGTCAAATTCCAAATTGCACAGAGTTGTTGGTGGGATGTCGTACATTACGCAGAGATAGCGTTCTGTTTGCCTGCACTTCGGTCTGATCTTCTTTATATCTTGCATCGTCTCATCGACTGTTCATGTATAACCCTGCTCCATCCAGGCCGCAACAACAAAAAAATTCTGTGTGTTTAATTTTTTAAAAAATGTTTTTGACAGTCTTGGGAATTGTTAAGAATTTTGTGATTCCAATTCTCTTATCGATTGTCATTGAGTGAGAAATGAAATAATGCATTGCATTAACTCTTTAATATCTTCATCCTGAACAGAAGAAGTTGCCGTGCAGTGTCATCAATAAGAGAAATTAGTTGAGTTATTTCTCAAGAATCAAGAGGCCCCAATGCACAGTTTGTGTATCTTACAAGATACAGAGCTGCTCAGGAGAGTATAATACAACATCTGGATCTATTTATAGTGCTTTGCATTCAACTTGATCCTAAACTGCTTTGGACACAAACAAACGAATGCTTCTGCAAAAATGATCATCTAACAATTTAGACCTGCACTGGACACTGGCAGATTAGCAGTCTTTCTGCAGAAAAGCTCTGAGTGCTCATTCCTCAATTGGAAAGCTGGATAAAAGCACGTGCCAGCCACTTTGCCTTCTTCGTGAACCTAAGTGTACACGATGGCGCACTGCAATTGGCCGCAGCAGCTGGATGTCGGTGTGAAAGGCGCATTAACGACGGTTAGTACGATGTCGGCGATTTTCAGCTTCATCCTCGCTCGTGCTTAGCATCGGTTGCTAGGACAGCTGTGATTTTCTTCATCTTCAGCCTCACTTTTGCTTAGCGATGGTTGCTAGTGCGACTGTGATCTGCTTCAGCCATTTTTCAGGGATCAACGTGCGCAGCATTTTGAGGTCATTCCGATAGTTCAGCAGCCACACTTACATTTCTTCAGGATGTGTTGACCTTCTAGTTTGTTTTGACTGTTTGTTTATTTGTGTTGACCTGAACGGTTTGTATCCGTCTGCAGTGTCGGTGGAACCTGAGAGCAGGGAGTCTGCTGAGCCAGTTCATCAGGCCATCCCAGAAGGACGAGTTCTAACAACGCTCACCAACGTCACTACTCAGGACGGGGTAGACTCCGCGCGCACCAAGAGATGCCGAAACCCCGTCGCCTACAAGGAACCCCCTCTGAACCGGTAAGGAGAACCGGACCTCCGACCAGCAGAGGGCAGCGCGCCACACTGCTGCTAACTTTATTCTGTTTCCGCACAGAAAAATGAGGACTGAAGGCCCGACCCTGAGCCATCGAAAATTAAACACAAAGAAGAAGCAGACGTCCCTCAAATCCAAGAAGAAGGACTGATCATTTTTTTAATTCCCACTTTAACTTTTATTTTAGGATGTACAGATTTGTTCTTTTTTTCTTCTTCTTCTTTCTTTCAGTAGTGAAGTTCTTCTGGAATAAATACTTGACTGGATTTCTTTTAGAATTGTTTTAATAAAGCCTCATTGGAGACTTCCTGTTTGTAAGGCTGAATCCCATTTCACCCCTTAGCCCTTCCCCTTGGCCCTTCCCCTCGTTTTGCGCGTTCACGTGGAGGGGTAGGAGTGTCCCAATTGTCATTATGACGGAGGGGTAGGGCCAAGAAAGAGGGCCAGTCACCCCTCCAAAAGGAGATTCTCGAGAGGCACACTCCAAACGGAGGGGTATCGGCCGATGGCGAGGGGCGCTTGTTCTGTCAGCCTAGACCATGACTGGCGGGCGGGGTTAATTCACTTCCGCATTGACGGGAGTGATCGTTTCCACACCCGCGCTTTCCAGGCGCATTCCAAACACAACAGATAGACGAGTATTTTCAATAAACTGGTTTCTTCAACACGGCCCGCCTGGAATGCGCGGGTGGGAAACGAGCGCCCCCGCCAATGCGGAAGTGAACTAACCCCACCCGCCACTGACGGTCCAGGCGAACAAAACAAGCGCCCCTCGCCACCCGCGCCACTGGATGACAGATTTCTCAGAAAGCCCTCCAAGATCGGCAAGATGGCGGCGTCCGCAACGAAAGACGTTCATAAATGTCAGTATTTTGTCAATTAATAAAGTTTTAAAATGTAAGAAAAACATTCTTCTTCGGCAGATAATTGTCGCATCTGCCTACGTCATCGGCAGCGGCGACTACTGATGACGTACGCGATTGTCGGAGGGGTGTCCCAATTCGGAGGGGTTGACTTTCTCCCTTACCCCTTAGCACTCCGTTTCATAGGCGGAGGGCTAAGGGGTAGGGCCAAGGGGAAGGGCTAAGGGGTGAAATGGGATTCAGCCTAAGTGTCCACTGTGAAACTCCAGCTCCTCACTCGGGCATCCAGGACTCATGTTCTGATCTTAAACATCTTCCAGTCGATCGAATCCTGCAGGTCAGAGCTCCATGGTGACGTAGCTCCCGCTCTGACCGTCTGTAGTCCTCGCACAGTGTCGACGGGAGGTGGCTGTGAATTATTCAGTCCGAGCCGTTCATTTGAGACGCTGCCACTCGGGGTTTGTGTTGCCTCAGGAGAGGATCGGAGATTGAGACTGCAGCTGTCCCCGTTTCACCGGCAGTGGTGTGGTGAGTACCACCTTTTGCATTCGATTGCTTGAACACTTCATCAATACAGTTTCTGCAGAGGAGCAACGGCTCGACGATTTCTTCAGTCGTGGCGTGAAGGAGAAATGTCGATGAATGACTGGACTGAGGGAATGAGCTCCTCGTTAATTGTTAATAGTGGCGATAAATGAAAACACTGGGGTGCCTGACAGCTGAAGGAAGGAAAACCATTCAGTCACGTTTGATTACGCGAGATTTGGAAGACTGGGCGTTAGAACCTGATGCTCTGCTGAAGAATTGACTAGTGTGTGGCGTGCTCCATAGTGCAAACCAGCCACTATAGGATTAGAGGAGGAAGATCTTGTGCAATCTGTCTTTTGTTTTCAAATGTGTGATCTCCTAACCGAGGAAGTTTGGAGGAATCCTGTCATGTCTACCAGGCTGTACACATATTTTACTTTTCAGAGGTTTAAATGATTAAATCCTCATTTGGAGGATTCAGACTACTGAAAGTCTGCAGGTATTCCTCTGGCTGAGCTGAGCTGTGAGCTGCATTAACAGCGAGCGGTGTCTCTTTCCTGGTTCCTGTTCTGTTAGTTTTCGTTCGACAGACAGAAGTGGAAGTGAAGTGATCGTCAAGCATCACTGAACCTCATGAAGTTCGGTCCAGGTTGTTAATGTTTCTTTAATCTGTGACAAAAGTGTTCAGAAGTCATCAGTGAAGAATATTAGACTGAGAACATGGAGGCAAAGCAGCTGAGGAAAGACGTTGAGGCCCTCATGTGAGTTGATGAGAAACACTTTGGGCTATAATGAGACATTTGAAACGGCGTTGATGTGGGTTTATTCCCTCCGTGCGAACAGTGACGATTACATCGGACAGAAACTCAGAGAGAAAAGCTTCGATCCGAAGGGCAGAGGGAGCTGCACGGTGCTGGACCACCTGGTAAGGACTCCTCACGGAGCAGGGTCGGGTAACGGCAGACTCGGTCTGGGCCTGGTTCACCCATCTGGGCTCCTTCTGCAGGCTCATTATGACCTCGCCATCAGTGTCGCCCTCTGGTGGTTGGACAGTGAGGAAAGACGGGATGTGCTCAACAGAGACATGATGTGAGTAAGAGGTGATGCATCGATACTGCTGTGTGAACAAGGATGAGTGCTAACCGTTACCAACCAGCAGATAATGACCACGAGGCTATAAAGACTAATTCCTACTCGATATGCCAACGGTATTCGAAGAGTCTGCATTACCCTGAACCACCTCCAAACTCTTCAGCCTGAAGCACGACTCTGAGCAGGAAAACTGCTGCGTTACGTCCATCTGGCTCTGCTGATTCAGGGACTTCCACAGCGGCCCTGTTTGATCCGGACCAGAGTTCACTTCAAAACCTGCTTTGCTTGGTTCATGTGTGAAAACTCCCCTGAACTCTGATCCAGATCAAACAAGTGAACTCTGGTTCAAGCCATTGGTCTCGGTTCACTTGCAAGTGGACGATCAAGCGGCTTTAGCAAGATGATGTGATGTAGAACACAATGCATTCTGGGTAGTCAACAAACAAGGACAACAGCGCAAGTCAGAAGAAACAGACGTGGAGTGAGGAAGTGCAGAAGCTGACTGATAGATGGTCAGAAGACTATATATTGCAGTTGTGGCTACTAGCTAGAGGGGCGGGGCTTGTGCTTTCAGTGCCGACCAATCAATGAGCCAGGTTTTTTCTTTGTCAGGCTTTACTTCCTCTCTGGTCAGACTTCATTTTGGGCAGACAAACGATGATACTTGGTACTGGTATTTAAAAACACATATTGACGGGATGTTTTCATGTCAGTGGGGCTCCGTCCAGGTTCGGCAGCATCTTGTACCCAGATCACTCTGAGCGGGAGGCCATGATCCTCTCGTCCTTTGCATGTATTGTCATGGTGAGTACATTCCAGACACTTTTCCCAACTTTTTCCATCATTTGTTGAATCGTGGTTTTAGTGTGAGGGTTTCAACTTTTCAGTATCAAAGTCTTCGTTCACACGGCAACGGTTTTGAGTGAAAACTCACAAGTTTTGCAGCAATTTAGGTGTTTGTTTACATGACGACGGAGCTCAGAGCCACTGGGAACTTTTGAAATCATCTCCCAAGATGGAACCCTGGTTCTTCTTCTGGTCCTGGTCCTGTTTCTGGACCTGATCCTGGTCCTGCTCCTGCGCTCCACGGCCGTAGTACACAGTAGTTCTGCACATGCTCAGTAGATGGACAATCAGAACAATGTTTCCTCCAGTGTCATGACTCAGTCCATATTCTCCCGGTCTCAGTCTAGACTCTTCTAGCAGCTTGTACAGCACCTACACGGAGATGGAACCTGAAGCTTTTTCCAAAAGTTCCATCTGTTTTCAAAAAGTAGCTTTTGTTGATGCCGAGCACCATCGTCATGTCAACGGACACCTTAAAGTTGATGAAACTTTTGTATTTTCACTTGAAACCCTGCATTCCTTGTAAACGGGCTGCAGTCGGAGCGTGGCGGTCCACGTGTCCTCCTGCCAGGAGCTGATTCTGTCCTCCCTGTGTGTCCCAGAACAGCCTCCCGGTTGAAGACATCCTGTCTCTCTACCGGAGGAAACCTGCGGCTTCGTACCCCAACCGGCACTCCAAGGTGAAGCCTTCCGGACCCCTGCTCCGTCTGCATGGCTGCTGCTCTTCAAACTGACCCCGCCTCCTCTCTGTCGCCTCCACAGGTCTCCATCGTCTGTCCCTTCACTCTGTCCTACCACCCGTTCGCCATGTTGTCCTCGTACAAAGCTGTGCATCACTCCAGGCAGCACAGTGAGTGCGTCCCTGCAGTCTGAACCAAGTGTGAAGTGTACTGTTCAAGCATTTAGGATTTTTTCAACGAACCTTTGACATGTTTTGACGATGTCCTCTCGTCCTTATCTTGTGACGGTGGAGGATCACGTGTTATATAAACCGAAATCATGTCATGGACTCGGTCAAATGCAGAATCGTCATCAGGGTTCCTATCGGGTCTTAGAAAGCCTTAAAGTATTGAATTTACAAATTCCTATTTAATACCTTAAAGTTTTAAAAAGGTCTGAAATTAGTGGATGTTGGTGGCTTACAAAAAAAAAAAAAATCTGGGCCACTGGACCTTTAGGCCTTAAATCAAGTGCTGGGAAATGCTGCCTGTTCGCATTAACAGCGAGCTCGGTTCCTCGGTCTACAGTCGACAGAACACAGCAGTGTGTAGGTTACGCCCTGCACTGGGAACACGAGGGGAACAAACAGAAACAGTCAACTGTGACGAGCTTCGATTCCCCAAAACGATCCTCCAGATGTTTGAACCCTGCTGCAGATCTGAAGCTGAAGCGATGGCTGTCCGGCCGGGCCAAGGCCAACGCTGCATCCAGGCGGCTGTCGGAGCAGCCTTCCTCCTCCTCCTCCTCCTCCTCCTCCTCCTCCTGTGGGTCCCTCTTCAGTGTGAGTGCACTCAGCTGGGTCACTGTGTCCGAACCCTGCACCACTCTCGCACAGCCTCACTTTACACATCAACATTTTTAAGTGAAATCAGCAAACATTTTTATGTTTTGGGCGTCTTTTGCAACACAGCAGTGCTTGAAAACGCACCAGCTCTGTCTCCATGGAAACGGGGAGACTATTTATCATTTAATGTTTTTTTTAAATTATATATTTTAATATTCTATTAAACAACACTAAAAAGAAATTTCCACAGGGATGAATAAAATATTGTTTGGTGTTCTTTTGAAAAAGCCAATAGAACCAGGAGGAAATTACAATTGGGGGGGAAAAAAAACCCAAAAAACCCCCCAACAAATTCCATTAAAAGAAGAAATTTCATGCAGGTGCTGAATTACAGTCCCTGATCTCTGTGTGGATCCTGTGACTCTAACCAACCTCCTCCGCAGGGAGGACCTGGACTCCACGAGGACTCTGGGGATCTGGTCCAGGACTGCGACCCTCCTCCTCCTCTGCTGTAGTCTGTTTGATTCTCCCGTTCCCCTTCACAGACCTGGATTTGATGGCCTGATCAGGACTGAGGTTAAAGTCTGACTGAAGTGTGAAGATCTGAATCTGAGCTGCGTTCATCCCTGGAGCTGGTTTATCCATCCTTGTGGATTTTATGAGCTTCTTGTTAAAATATGTTAAAACCTTCTGAAAAGCGTTTGGCTGCTTCCTGAAATGTTTCTCAGTTTTATAACTGCTGCTTCAATAAAAACTGAAAGTGAATCCGATGTGATGAAACACTGATTTTTGTTGGTTAACAACCAGGAGAGAGACCTAGACAAGATCCAAACCACACCTGGACCTAAACTGAAACAAGAGACAAGAAGAAGTGAAGTCGCCCTGAAGTTTATCCAGCTCTTCTCCACTCTGGGATTTCTGACACTAACGTCAAACCACGTTTTGCTGATCTCTGCTCTGAGCATTAACTGGTGTTACTTTATCCCAGGCAGCATTTCTCCGTTCAGTGTTACGATGTTTTCTGGTCTGCTTCAACCTGCTGACAGCGTTTCAGTTTGAGAAAGATTTTTCACCCTCTTTGACATGATTATGAAAGGTAAGGATAATATAAATATATATAAAGAGACATGTTGTTTCCATATGTGTTTATTTTGAGGTGTTTCTGAAAGCCGTTGATCCTAAAAGTTCACAAACATGGTGATGAGAACAAGTGGGATTTATCAACACTGATTACTTACTAGTGTACACAGGCATGTTTGACAAGTACGGATTTATTTTTTTTACATACATTATAAATTTCATTCATAACACAGAATTTAGAACCTGTTCGACTCACAGATGAGGCCCATGGACTCTGAACCAGATCTGAACCAACCTGGATTTGAAACCAGGTCTGGGGAGACGGAACCGTGTCCCTCCTGAACTCTGTCGAGTCCTCAGCCTGTAAATCTGAGTTGCGTCTTCGACTGGAGGCTTGACGAGTTTGGATTAGTGATCTTCAGTTGGTCCAGTTGTTAAAGCTTCCATTTCAGTGAACACATCAGTTTGTGATGAGCTCTGACTTTCTGAGTGCCAACATTAATCTCATTCGCATCTCTGATGGACAAATCAATCGAAAGGACCGGGGTCGCCCAGTAATTTGCCTGCACAGACTGTTTGGCGTGATGACTCAGGGATTTTTGCTCTGTGCCAGGATCAAGACTTTTGGCAGCGATGCCAACACGTTAAACCCTCATTGAGCAGCCAGCTGCAGCGGATCTGCCAACGCTTTGATGGAGGTTTATATAGCGGGGGGCAGCGTCGGCGGCCGGGGAACGGTTCTGGAGGTGACCAGCTACGAACTCTGAGCAGGATGAGCAGTAAGGTAAGACAGGAGGGCGAAGTGGAGGCTGGTCATGGGATTGGTTCTCTGAGAGTTGGCTACCAGAAGTATGACAGTGTCCCGGGTGTAGTTTACTGGCGGTTTGTACCTGTGTTCCCCTTCTGAGGAGTTGGCTTTATGAATATCACCAAACTCTCATATTTGAAAATGGCAAGGTTTTGGAGGAAAGTGGACTCAGTTTAGAGCAAGAACGGGGGGGGAATACTCAAGTTTCTGATGCTAAAGGACAAATGACAACTGTAAAGTGGTGAAAATGAGAAACATTTAGTCCATTTTTCCACAACAACAGCAGAAACAATATAAATTATGTCGTGTTAATTTTGGTCCACTTATTGGGGCTGTTTGTTTTTGTATTGAAAAAACACACAGATGCTGCAGAAAACAACACTCTCTAAATAATAACAATGGGAGAACACTGACAAACGTAGGGAGTGTTACTATAGACTGTCAACTCTAAAACTACCGAGTCCAGGAGAACAGGCTATATGCACAGCTCCATTACTTCCTGAAGTTCAGACAGCACCTTTATTTCCTGTCTTTCATGATAGGATCCGATAAACTGATTAATCCAGGTGGACACCTGGATTAAGTTGTTTATCCTGTCATGAAACTGTGTATATAGAGCTGTGCATATAGCCCATGCAGACCAGGATACGATGCAGGACGATATGGACTGGGACCAGGAGCAGTACTTCTCCCACCTACAGAGAGATGGAGTCAGATCATTTTTGAAAAGTTGCATTTTCTGTTTCTTTAAGTACCACAGTCAAGTAAACAGACACCCAAAATGCAACAAGTTTTATTTTAACTTGAAAACATTTTCGTATAAATAGGACCTCAAAGGTGATGATAAAAAGCACTTTATTAATTCCACAGGAAAATTATTGCGTTGTATTCCTCCTCACAGAAGAAGATATTAAAAGAAGTTAAAATAGAAAACAATAGTGGAATAAGTTAATATTAGTATGTGGAAGACTTAGCTGTGATTAATGTGTCTGTGGAGAAGAACTTGACAGGAAAAGCTACTGACAGACTGCTGGTCAGACTGGATTTTCTGGGTCATACTTGTGATTACTGAGGATAAAAGTCACATCAGACATTTTTTTAAGCATTTACTTTGAATCAGTTCAGCTCCAACTTTAAGGACTCGTTCACACCTGCATGTTTCAGGTGATCAGGTCACATGGGGTCACTCCTGACAGGGACTGTGTACTTGTCGATATCAGGTGTTAAGAGCTGATCGCTTCTGATTGATTGTATTACTACCTGACGTCACTTCTGCTAAATGGTCCGGTGGACCTGTATCGTCTTCCCAGACCTCCTCAAGGCACCGAGTCTCTGCAGACCTCGAGACCACTTCAAGGCACCTCTGCAGATCTCCAGACTGATCTGGGTGAAAGCGCTTTGGAGCCTGTTTACACCTGCCTTTCAGTGGTCTGATCACCCGAAACAAGCTCTCTGACATCTTGTGTCAAGTCCTACTGATGATTTAAGAGAAACAAATTAAAGGCTACAGCAAGCCATGTGGACTGGTTTGTTTGGTTTTGGACTCGTTTCTATTTTTTTTTTTTTTTTTACTAGTTTTGATGGTTTTGTTTTGGTCTAGTTCTGGACGGTTTTGTACTGGTTAATGTCTTGTTTCAGACTGATTTCTGTCTTGCTTTGGGCTGATTTCTGTCTTTTTGAGTAGTTTTTGACTAGCTATCTATAACTACATCCTTTTCTTCTTCTTAATTCTCCTCCTGCTGCTGCTGCTCAGATTATCTTCTACGAAGACAGGAACTTCCAGGGCCGGTGCTATGAGTGCGACTCCGACTGCCCCGACATGCACCCTCACTTCAGCCGCTGTAACTCCATCAAGGTGGAGAGCGGCTGCTGGGTTCTGTATGAGAAACCAAACTACGGCGGCTACCAGTACGTCCTGACCCGCGGCGAGTACCCCGACTACCAGCGGTGGATGGGCTACAACGACACCATCCGCTCCTGTCGCACCTTCTCCTATGTGAGGCTCAACACATTCTTTTCATTTAGAACTGCTGGAAATGTCTATCCATCCAACTGTCTGTCCGTCCATCCACCTGTGGAGACCTAGTTCTGTCTATCTCATGTGATTGTTTTTGATGCTAACACTGCGTCGTCCACCCCCCCTTCAGACCAGCGAGGGTCCGTACCGCCTTCGTATCTACGAGCGTCTGAACTTCCAGGGTCAGATGATGGAGTTCAGTGAAGACTGTGAGTCCGTGCAGGATCATTTCCGCAGCCGTGACATCTACTCCTGCAACGTGATGGACGGCTACTGGACCCTCTACGAGCACGCCAACTACCGCGGGCGCCAGTACTTCCTGAGGCCCGGCGAGTACCGCAAATTCAGTGAGTGGGGGGCCACCTGCGCCGCCACCGGGTCATTCCGCCGGGTCACCGAGTTTTAATCCACCTTGATCACCTCGATGGCCCAAGAAGACCCGCTACTCTCATGTCAGTGAACGCACCATGATGCATTAAACAACTGAAGAAGTAGAGCTGTTTTTATTCTGTCATTGAATTGAAGTCATATTTCGTCATTTGGATAAGGTCACCTAAACACAAAAACTTCCGCTCAGTTCAGCATATTCAGACAGAAACTATGACAACAACATCATCTCACGGCCATTAACAAAGAAAAATCAACCATTACACACGAGAGCCAGACTCAGAGGAGGGGAACCTTGCAGAACCAGAATTAGAGGATACATTCTGTGAACATAAGACATCCCCAACAGTCCACTTAAGGATGAAAGTCGGTAAATCAGGAGTCTCAGACTCTGGTCCTCAAGGTCCGGTCTCCTGCACAGTTTAGCTCTGTCCCTGCTGCACACTTCAGTCTAATGACATCTTCATCAAGTTTTGGCGAAAAAGAAAAAAAAAGGGCCAGTAAGCGCCTCTCATATCAATCAGGTGTTTTAATTGGGAGACATGCTGAGAATCCGAAAAAGTGTTTAGTTCTGAACCTTTAGAGGCTCCAGGAATCAGTTCAGTCCTGGTATCACCTCCACATAATCCAGACCTGGATCTGGCTCAGCAGACCAGATACACTGCTAATCAGAAAGCATACAGTTCTTTTTTTTTCCCACACAATATTTAACTCTAAATATAAACATTTGAAGAGAAAATTCTTCCTCTAAGCTCAGGACCACAAGTTCTTCAACCCTCAAACAGAGCAGAAGATCAAGGAATCAAAATGTTTCAGGCTGAGATCAAAAGAAACGCTGTATCGTAACAAGGAAAGGAGGAGCTGAGAAAGCAAGGCACCGCCGGAGTTCAAAGAAAAACTCTTTTAAAAACATCCATAAATGAAAACCAAAACTCCAAAAACCAAGAAAGTCCTTAACCCAACAAAAAGAGGAGTCCCCAATAGGCTCAGGAGCTAAAATCCAAAAAAACACAAAGGTAGCAGCATAGAGGGCAGAGATGCAGAAACAATGACAAACCAAAACACAAAAAGACCGGCCCTCATGAACCCAGAGCTCCAGGTGACTGCAGTCTCACAGTCAGGCGCAGGTGAAAGACATCAGGGAATAGCAATGAAACATGAGGAGGTGGATCCACAGAACCTGAAACCAGAGACACGATCAGAACACCATGAGCCGTGAACCCTCGCCAACACCCCACACATATTTCAATAATCCAGATTTTCTTTGCCATAGATTTAATGATGATTTGTTTTTATCAAACCATAATTTCTTTTCTTTTTTTTTTTTTTTTTCCAATTCTGAAGTCCAGTCCTCACCAGTCCCTAAAAAACTTGTGGTATCGGCAAATAACAGCTAATGTTAAAGAAAAGCAGTCACTGAATAAATCCCACACGTACAGAGATGAAAACCACTCCTGTCCTCCTGGTTAGAGCCTGAACAGACACGTCACAGCCCGGCCGCTCATTTCTGCTGGCAAACACAAAAAATAGACAAAATGATCACATTCAGATGAGTTTTCAGATTTCAATCAGAGAATTTAAGCATCCCCACACATTTCCTACAGACGTTATTTTGACTGATTTACGTGAAGGCGTTGTGAAAGCTGGCGGTGGAGAGTCTGTCAGTGTTTCAGTGAGTGGGTGGAGGAGAGGTGGAGGCTTTCAGAGTGAATCCAGCGGGCTCAGCGGGACGTTTCCAGCACGCCGCTCGCTGCACGCTCACAGGAAGACTCCTGAAGAGTCTGTGCTGACACTGAGCTTCAGTTCAATGGCTGCACTGATGCTGGTATATAAAGACAGAGGTCACGGGTGGAGGTCAGACACACACTGCAGCCATCATGGGGAAGGTGAGTGTTTGCTTTTCGTAGCCGCGGACTAGCTGGGACGTCCCTGCTGATCTCCGTCTCTTCTGCTCCGTCAGATCATCTTCTATGAGGACAGGAACTTCGGAGGCCGGCACTACGAGTGCATGAGCGACTGCTCCGACCTGCACTCCATGTTCGAGCGCTGCCGCTCCATCCGGGTGGAGAGCGGTATGTTCATGATCTACGACCGGCCGGGCTTCGTGGGAAACCAGTTCTTCATGAAGAGGGGCGAGTACTCCGACTACATGGGAATGACCAACATGAACGACTGCGTGAGGTCCTGCCGGATGATCCCCATGGTGAGGCCTCCCCCTGCTCCAACACCAGCAGGCCACACTCAGGAAAAACACTCTCTGAACAAGGCATCACTTTGTCCTGATTCTACACTGTCTGTAGTTTGACACGTTCAATTCACTTTTATTCATATAGCAACAAATACGACAGAAGAACCCAACAATCCAACCAAACTGATCAGGACCTTCTAGTTTCACAGATCGATAGATTTGTGAATCATCTGCATAACAATGAAAGTTGATGGAGTGTTTCTGATAATCTTCTTTCCAGGAAGCATGTATAATGTGAAAAGTATAGGTTCCAAGACAGAACCCTGTGGAACTCCATGTTTAACTTTAGTCTGAGCTGATGAGTTATTAACATTAAGGAAGTGGAACCTGTCGAATTAATACGATCCAGACCAGTTTAGTGCTGAACCTTTAATCCAGATGATTTATTCTAGTCTCTATAGGAGGAAGTTAGGATCAACAGGATCAATGCAGCACTGATACCTAACAGAGACCAGAACAGTGACCAGTCCTTTGAGTCCATGAGAAGATCATGAGGAACTTTGAGCAGAGCTGTCTCTGTGTTGTGATGAGCTCTAGAACCTGACTGAACAGACTCTCAGAGATGGTTTACACAGAAATGTTCTTGTAGCTCATTGAAACAACTTTTTCCAGATTTTATAAATGAAGGGAAGGATGGATATTGACCTGGAACTTTTTTTTTAACAGCTGAATGAAGAAGAGCTTTAAAGCTAGGGTCGGCGATCTTGGAAAACTAGCATGTAGCACGAATGTAGCATCTCCCAAGGCTCCGCCCAGCTCCCATCCCATTGGAGGAGCTCCCGTTGGGAGCGAAAGCACTGGATGTGGAAACGCCGCGCGCACGTAGTTTGTGATTGCCTCCAATATTATTAACCTTTCTGACTGCCCGCACACAACGCGCATAGGAGCACAGCGCGCCCGCTCCGCTTCCTTCTATTTTTCCCGAGAGCGGCGAGAGCGCCTTGGCAACGCGCGAGCGCACTGAACCAGGGCCAGTGCACGCCATTGAAATGTACGCGCAGGGGGCTGGTAGAACGGCAAAGGGATTTGATTGGTTTCTTAAGAGCGGGCCGCGCCTTACGATTGGTCGGAGTTTTTACTGTCCTTTGGCCGCTACAGTTGTCAGATTTTTTCTGCACCTTTTTCCGTACACATAATGTATTGACTTCTCCCAGGGGGCAAGGAGCATTTCACTCAGTATGACAAAAAGTGCTTTTGTACAACATCATCTACCCTAGCTTTAATAACAGCAACTTTAACGACCTAAAGGTACAGAGCCTGTTTCTGAAGAGAAGCTGATCAGATCCAGTATTGATCAGGGAAACAGCCTAGTGGATTGGATCTAACAGACATGTTGTCGAAGAACTCAGAGAGTTCTGTACGGAAGTTGGAGACGTGAGATCAGCTTCTACTGATGCTGATCAGTCTGTGACAGTAGAAACACACTCTGTGTGCTTCAAGTGCTGAGCAAAGAAGTCCGATTCCTTGTGCCTGCCCCTGGCAAGGTGCAAAGATTACAACCTGTGCTCAGCCTCGTCCAGGGTCGACATTTTATCATTCTGCTGACAAGAAAAATTTGCTGCTTAACTAGTCTCACACCGTTTGGAGCAGCACCACAAAAGCACATCAAAATGTGTGGAAAATTTAGGAACAGTGTGCTATGACTTTTCTCAGAGTTCCGGCAAAAGAATTCCGAGAAAAATTTGGCTTTTTTTTCCCCCATGTAAGTGGATGAGGGCCGACTAAAAAAAAAAAGAAAAAACATCATCCCTGAACAAGTCCATTGTGCTGCACCATACTTTCAAATAGAGGTGTCGTTAAACTTTTGAAATGTTGCAATATTTGTTTTCTGTATAGATGTGAAAACCTCATGTCAATATCATTTCCAAATTTATACTGTGAGCTTTAAAGCTTGGTAAGAAAGTCAGCCATTTCTGGAGTTTATAATGGGTGTGTGTTGGAGAGGGCTAGAGTAGGCGAGTGGCGGTTAGAGTGCGAGTGGCTCTCCATTTAAACCAAAAGAGAACATTTCTCTCATCCCCATCGGCACATTTCTGGCTCAATCTTAAAAAATTCTACATCAAAACGTAACTACAGTCCTTGTGATTTTCACAATGCTTCATTTTTTTCTCTATCTTAAACTGTTCTCTCTCCAGATGCATTTGTTTCAGGAGGCTGCAGAATGTTTTCTCCCATCCGCTCCAATGCATTTTGGAGAGAAATTTTCTCACTGACATCCAAAAGTTAACATATTTTTACAAACTAGCTGTGGCTATATGGTTGATGCTACAGACATGAAAATTTGAGGATAATTTCATGAAAGACTTCTGCAACTCACTCTGAAAAAAAAATTATTTCACCTCTGGGATCTTGAGAAATGAAAGTTCTTCAACTATACAAACTAGATGGAAAAACTGCTGATTCACTGTCATGGCTGCTGAGTGCAGCTGGTCTCCATAGCAACAGACACACCTGCTGACTCTGTCATGACTGATCTCAGCTCAGAGCTCAGAGTGAATATTTTATACACACACACACACACACACACACACACACACACACACACACACACACACACACACACACAGATTGCTGTCGGCAGCAGGCAACAGGCACAAAGTAAAATTTCCTGTGGAATTTTCTAGTTGAATATTCAGCTTGTCCTGATTGTCTTCAGGACAAACTGAGCAAAAACATAATCCAGCTTTCAGTCTGACCATTTGCCTTTCTTTCTGCTCTTTCCTCTCTCGGTCCCCCCCCCCTCGTCCTCCTCCTGACCCTGTCTTTCCCCACTCCTGCCCTTCATTCCTCCTCTTGCCCCCCCATCTTGCCACCCCTTTTGCCCCCACAGCACAGTGGCAGCTTCAGGATGAGGCTGTACGAGCACTTCGACATGGGCGGTCAGATGATGGAGCTGAACAATGACTGTCCAAACCTGATGGATCGCTTCCGCCTGTCCAACTTCAACTCCTGCAACGTGATGGACGGCCACTGGCTGTTGTACGAGCAGCCCAACTACAGGGGGCGCCACTACTACCTGAGGCCCGGCCAGTACCGCAGCTTCAGCGAGTGGAGCGGCGGCAGCTCTCGGCTGGGCTCCGTGCGCCGCCTCATGGACCTCTGAGGATGGACGACCGGTTCTCGTCAAATGTCTGCTCTTTGCTTTGTTTCACACGCTGAATAAAATGGCGTCAGTGCTCACGTGTTTTGAGTTTTGTTCTTGCTCGCTGCGTCTGGAGGGCATGTGGCCCCTTGAGGACGCGGCAGCGGCAGCAGCAGCGTGGCCCCACATCTTGGCGCTCATCAGAGGATTGAATAAAATACTGCGAGCACTGACACTCATCACACCCAGACTCGTGTTGTGTATTGCAGAGCTGCTGGTAAACACATTTCATCAACACACAACTATGGCTGACGCCAGAAGAATGCCAAAGGTTTAATAGAGCTTAATCCTGGAGGTCTACCTCGAAGTTTACCCAGAGGTTTATCCAGAGGTTTACTAGAGGTTTACCAGAGGATTGCCAAGAGGTTTACCAGAGGTTTACAATCACAGCTCCTGTGGATACAGGCTAATGTTCATGTTGCCTCCAGACAATTTGGATTGACAAGCCTCAAATAGGAGTTTTCTTTAACAAATAGCAGTCACAACAGCAGTTGTAGTGAATGCTACAGCTAACAGCAACTTCTGTATTTTTTTTTTAAAGGAATTAATAAAGTAGAATCTGATATCCATCACAAGGCAGAAGGAAGAGAGCAACTCAATCAGCTACAATGGTTTTGTAACATATTACTCTCTGTTTACTGCTAGTGAATTCCTAGTTACTGCTGGTTACTGCTGGTTTCTGCTGGTTTGCTATTAGTCATTGCCGCTTACTACTAGTCTATGCTAGCTAGTCCCTGGTTATTACTATATACTGCTAGTTACTGCTGCTTAGTCACTGATTACTGCTGGTTACACTATGCTTACTGCTAGCCAACATTGCTTACACCCAGGTTACTGCTGGTCAATCCCTGGTTACCGCTACTTACTGATTAGTTACTGCTGGCTGCTCAGTGGTTTCTGCTGGGTTTTGATGGTTTCTCCCTACTTACCTCTGGATACTCCCTGGTTACTGCTACTTACTCGTTAGTTACTGCTGGTTGCTTGGTGGTTTCTGCTGATTTTTGCTGGTTACTCCCTGACTACTGCTGGTTTCTCCCTAGTTACTCCTGGATACTCCCTGGTTACTGCTAGTCAATGTTGGTTACTGGTCCTGGTTACGACTGTTTACTGCTGGCTGTCCCTTGGTTTCTGCTGGTTACTCCCTAGTTACTACTGGTTAGTCTCTGGTACTGGCAGTACTCACTGGGTACTGCCAGTTGCTTCCTGGTTTCTGTTGGTTACTCCCTGGTTACTATTGGCTACTTACTGCTTGTATCTTCTGGTTACAGCTGATTACTCCATAGTTTCTGCTGGTTAACCTCGAGTTACTGATCCTGCTGGTTACTGTTGGTTACTCCCTGGTTACTTCAAGTTACTGCTGGTATCTGCTATTTACTCCCCAGTTTCTGCTTGTTACTCCCTAGTTACTGCAGGTTACATCTGGTCACTCCCTAGTTTCTGCTGGTTACTGCTGTTTAATTCCACAAATCTGCAGGTTACTCCCTAGTTATTGCTTGTTACTGCTGGTTGCTGCTGGTTACTCCCTGGTTACTGCTGGTTTATGTTGCTTACTGCTGCTTACAACTAGTTCCTGCCTTGTTACTGCTACTTACTTCCTGGTTTCTGCTGATTACTCATTAGTTCCTCCCGGGCACGCCCTGATTACTGCTGGTTACTTGTTGCTACTTCCTAGTTACTGCAGGTCATTGATGGTCCTGAATCCAAGAGCTGTGCTGCAGCTCTCCAGCAGGGGGCAGTGTTACAGCTCACATTCAGCTCAAATCAACCTGCCGCTGACATTAAAACCAGAAAAAGACTTCATGATCTCAGTGGTGATCACACAGCCTGTGAAAGATGACTGTTTCAATAACATTGAAACACATGATGGACGTGTTTCAGGCTGAAACATGAAGAAATGTTGTGTTTGTGCTCTGTACTGACTGAACCTTCCATTTCAATATGAATGGCTCGTGCAGACTCTGCATTTCCCTTTGACTTTATAAATGTGACAGATGGGAGTCTTCTGGAGCTGTCACACGGGAACTCACCATGGGAAAGGTAAACAGCAGCACACACACACACACACACACACACACACACACACACACACACACACACACACACACACACACACACGCCAGCAAACAACGCTTTGTCCTGTCTTGCTCATCCATTTGAAGTCATTTCCATGTTTAGATCATCTTCTATGAGGACAGGAACTTCTCCGGACGCTGCTTTGAGTGCGGCTCCGACTGCGCCGACCTGACGTGTCACCTGAGCCGCTGCCGCTCCATCCGGGTGGAGAGCGGTGGCTTCATGATCTACGAGAAGCCCAACTACTGCGGGAGCCAGTTCTACCTGAGGAGGGGAGAGTACCCGGACTTTCAGCAGTGGACGGGCGAGGACGAGTCCGTCTGCTCCTGTCGCCTCGTCCCCACGGTGAGACCCAAAGAGAGCCCATGCCGTCACACACTGCAGCACACACACACTGTCTGTTTGTGGCTTTCGTGGACCTGTACAGATTTTCAGACCTTATTTTAAGTCACCACAAAAAACCCAAAGGAACAAGTCAAGTGATGACAAGATAGACTGAAACCCTGTTTACACACACACACACACACACAAATCTGTCATAACAGTGATATTTCATTTTTTTGGGGCCTTTTGTTTAAATGTAAATGAAGCTACAAGTCACCGAAAAAGATCATCTCTGAAAACTGAGCAAAGTGCAGATTTGGAAAACCTGGCAGTGTGAGACAGAGTCTCATCAGTCTCATCAGTTTTGTGACGGTCTCACGAGCTGCTGAAGTGAGCCAGCCAACCAGCTGAGGGGATCCTAACCACTCCTGCAGGCTGCTGTGAAGTTCCATTCATTTAATCTGTGAAACTAAAACTTATACAGAATACTGTCATTAACTCGTTGGCTGCCAGCTGTTTTAAAGGATTTTAACTCCTGTTTCAAGACCCACAGAATATCGAGTTCTTGGACAATGTAAACATCGAAACTACCAAATCAATAAGTAGACTCTCATCTGGTTTCACCAAAAACACCTCCCAAACAGTGGTTTCCTTCTATAAAACAAGAAAAACCACACAGAGAAAGGGATTTTGACAGCAAAAAAAAAAAAAAAAAAAAATAATAATAATATTTACAGACATGTCATTTCATTACAAGAATGTTGGTGCTTTTTGCAGCTATGCGTGCATGCTGCCGAATCATGTTTTTTTTCATTTTCATCTTCTTGTGTGATCACCGGCTCTAATCTGATCCAAAGAGTTCACACTGACACCTAATGTTTTCGGTCATCACTACACTAATTTCTCTGTTTACAAGTCTGAAATTCACGCACAAGGTCCCCAGAATGCCCCTCCAACCCGGCCCGCTGAAAAACCCGATTGACGTCTATGACCCATCACATATGCGTGACCTGTGTTGTGTTTTCAGTTTTCCGATTGGCTGGCAGGCCTTCAAGCTTCTCGTTACACTGCCCCCTGTCAGTGTGCCTTATGATCACAGCAGGTCTGAACCAGGTTTTTCGGTTGGTTTGTCTAAATGAAGATGCCTGGTTCCTTGAAAACGTCGCCAAAGAATCTGAACCCCTTTACACAATGATTTCAAGTGAAAACGCAAAATCTTAGCACTTTGGGTGTCGATTGACACGATGATGGGCCACTGAAAGCACAAATTTTTATGAACGGCTCTCAAGGTGGAACTTTTTGAAAGCACTTCGATTTGGATGCCATGTAAACAGGTGAAAACACTTTCTGGAAACACTTGCGTGTAGATGTAGACAGTGTAAACTCTGCTCCTGGTTCTGATGCTGGTCCAGAGTAAACGAACATTGCTAACTACCTTGTTTTTCAATGCTTCTGCCGTTGTCGGGAAAACAAAACTTTTCTGAAACCAAAGTACAAAAATGAAGCATTTTCACTTCAAACTCTTTCATGGAAAAGGGGCCAAAGTCACATCTTAATAAAACCAGACAACGCTAACCAGGAGTCATAATCGGACATTTTCCATAACTTAGCAGTAACAAGCTGATTACTGTAGAAAGATTACTGGGTGTCCATCACCTTGACATAGAGCTGTTGACTCCCCATGTCCTGCTCCCTATACTGATTATTAGCATTTAGCATGAGCCCAAACAGCCTGTATCAACAGTGCCTGTGATTAGCATTAGAAGCAGTTAACTTCCCTCTCTCAGAGATTTCTGCATGTTGGTAATTTATCTCAGTTGTTTTTTCTGCTTCTTCTTGATGTCAATCCATAAATCTGTTTCTTGAAGAAGAGCTAAAATCCAGATTATAGAGCATCTTCCGGGATGAATGGATGATGGATGGATGGATAGGTGGCCGGGTGGATTGACAAGGGATGAATGGATATATGAATGGATGGTTGTATGGAAGGATGGATGGAAGAGGGATAGACAGATGGATGGAAGATGATGGATGGATAGAGGACGGATAGATAGATGGATGGATGGAAGATGATGGATGGATAATAAATGGATGATGGGTGGGCAGATGGATGGATGGAAGATGAGGATGGATGATATATGAAAGGGTAGATGAATGGATTATGGATGAATGAATGGCATGATGAATGGGAGGATGGATAGATGGAAGATGAATAGATGGATGAATGGGTGGGTGGGTGGGTGGATGGATGATGGATGGATAAAGGATGGATTAATGGATGGATGATGGATGGATAAAGGATGGATTATTGGATGGATGATGGGTGGATGGGAATGGATTGATATATGGATAGATGGATGATATATGGATAGATGGATGGATGGAAGATGATGGATGGATGAGGATGGATGATGGATGGATGATATATGGATGGGTAGATGGATGGATTATGGATGAATGAATGGCATGATGAATGGGAGGATGGATAGATGGAAGATGAATAGATGGATGAATGGGTGGGTGGGTGGGTGGATGGATGATGGATGAATAAAGGATGGATTAATGGATGGATGATGGATGGATAAAGGATGGATTAATGGATGGATGATGGGTGGATGGGAATGGATTGATATATGGATAGATGGATGATATATGGATAGATGGATGGATGGAAGATGATGGATGGATGAGGATGGATGATGGATGGATGATATATGGATGGGTAGATGGATGGATTATGGATGAATGAATGGTAGGATGGATGGAAGATGGATGGATGGGTGGGTGGGAGGGTAGATAGATGGATCGACAAAGGATGGATTAATGGAGGGATGATGGGTGGATGAGGAATGGGTAGATATATGGATGGATGGATGGATGATATATGGATGGGTTGATGGATGGACGGATGAATGGGAGGATGAATGGATGGAAGATGGATAGATGGATGGATGGGTGGGTCGATAGAGGGATGGATGAACGAGGATGGATGGAAGATGATGGATGGATGAATGGGTGGATGGATGAATCAATGAATGAGTGGGTGGATGAATCAATGAATGGGTGGATGGATATACGGATGGACAGATGGATTAATTGATGGATGGGTGGATTAATGGATGATGGACTGATGGGTGAATGGGTGGGTGGATGGATGGGTGGGTGATGGGTGAGTGGGTAGGTGGATAGATGGATGAATGGATGAGGATGGGTGGATTAATGGATGATGGACTGATGGATTTGTGAGTGGGTGGGTGGATAGATTTATGGATGGATGAATGGGTGTATGGATGATGGATGGGTGGATTAATGGATTCATGGATTAATGGATGATGGACTGGTGGATGAATGGATGGATGGATGGATGGTGACAGAATGTGGATGCTGGTGATGTGTTCAGTCTTTGTTGGGGTTGATGACAGCCGGACAGGTTAAAGCTCACTGATGGTGAATCTGTGTGAGCGGTTGATCAGTGAGTCACTCACCAAACAGTGATCTAAGCGAGAACAGGATCGTTGGGCTGCTGAGAAGAAGGTGTTCTCTTCCAGGGTGGGATGTGAGGTACACCATCATCACTCATCGTCTGCTCATTTCCGTTGACTGCTGCTTGATGTCCAGTCCTATGTGTCTCAGGTCCAGTTTGTGTCGCTTACCTGTCTTCGTCCCTTCATTTCATTCAGACAGTCACCTGTCTTGTCCGTGTCTCTGCACTCTTGTCCTTCCTGTCCTTTTCCTCTTTGGATTTAAAGATTTAAAGCCCGTTGCTCTGGTTTCAGTGCCAGAACGCCCCTCCCCATTCCCTTGTGTCGCCTCACATATTTAGATCTCTTATGTTTTGGGACTTTTACCTGTTTCTCTGACTTCCTGTTCTGGATTTGGGACGTTTTGGGCTCCGTTTACATGACAACTGTGACCAGAGCCACTGAAAACACTACTTTTTGAAAATGCTCCTTGCCCATGTCTTTGTGTATTTTCCTGGTCCTTTCTCTGCAGCATGTGTGTGAGGTTTCGTTGCAGAAACAAACAGCACCAACTAGTGGACCAACATGCACACTACATGGTTTTCAGTGTTTCTGCTGTTGCCGTGGAAATGGACATTGTTCTCTGAATGTTTCCATGCAAACATAAAACCCCTCTGAAATGATGCTTTCACTTGAAATGTTATCGTGGAAATGGGATCTAAATTCAGCCACCTTTGTTTTTGCAGTTGTAAAGAAAATACATTGAAAGATTTCTGGCAAAGCGTCAAAGTTGAGCTGATGAAGTGGTGAATGCTCTTCTCTGTTGAAAACCAGGAGCCTGGATCCTTCAACATGCGCCTGTACGAGCGGATCGAGTTCGGCGGGGAGGTGATGGACCTGGTGGATGACTGCCCCAGCGTCATGGACCGCTTCCACATCAACGACATCTTCTCCTGCAACGTGACGGACGGCCACTGGCTGTTCTACGAGCACCCCGACTACCGTGGCAGGATGTACCTGATCCGGCCCGGCGAGTACAAGAGATTCAGTGAGTGGGGCGGCAGGACCGCCAGAGTGGGCTCCATCAGGCGGATCATGGACCACTGACATGTCCTACAGCTCTGGTTCTCGCCTTCCTCTCTCTGGAGCATGGACCATCCCCTCTTTACCAAAACAAGACAGTGAAGCTCCCCCTCCCCCCCCAAAAAAAACACTATAAGACCATGGAATGCACCACATTCGTATCACTATTTCAGTGATAATCAGGTTCATTGGTTGTGAAGGCAGACTTTGAAAACTCTCATATGTATTGAAAGCCTGTTCCAATAATCACCTTCGCAATAAAACAACTTGAACATGGAGTCTTCCTGGTCCATTCAGCTGCAGGACGTGAAACATCTGCAAAAGACCGGACATGTTTCTCACTTTCTGAAAAGACGATTGAAGAAATTAACCTGCATCTTCGTTTGAAGACGCCTTAAATTCAAACCCATTTAAAAAAGGAAAAAAACAGGAAGAGGCCTTGCAGAAGCAGACTCAGATCAGGAGACTTTCTGCAGAACAAGACTCAGATATTTAGACAGTGTTTCGGTAACATAAGCTGTGTTTCCGTTACCTCTAGCAATCTGCAAAATGTAAATATGGTATTGAAAGCTGGCAATGGAAACCTGTACAGTTCTAAAAACCTCCTACATATCACTAAAAAGCTTTGACGCTCTCATGAGGTGGTTTTTCAGGTGTGTTGGTAAAGAAGTTCGTCTCAAAAGTGTAGTGAAAATACTTTTTCCAAATTTACAGTCAGTGGACCTGACGTACAACGTTACGTGATCAGTGTTGTCAGATTGGGGGGTTTCTGCCCAGTTGGGCTTCTTTTCAACACGCTGGGCTGGAAAGAAATATTTATTAATTTAATTCCATTCAGCTGGATTAGGACGTTTGATTGCTCAAGTTTTCTGTTAGCATTGGAGGACTGTATTGGCAGTTTCAATGATCCAGTGGTTGAGAGTCAGTTGGCTGTTGTCTGACTGATCTGTTTGTGAGGACTCCTGCTGCCTTTTGTTTCCTGTATTTGGTGCAGTTGTGTGATTGTGGCCTGTTTTTATTATGCAGATAAGAGCTGAGCATTGAGCTGGGCGGGTTTTATGTTGCGTTTAGACTGGAAACTGAGTCAGATCTGGCAACCCTGAATGTGATCAGTCTGCTAGTTGGCGCGGTGCGTTTGGAGAGGGAAATCTTTTCACACATCAGTAAAGACAAGAAAAATATAGCCGCTGTCCCAGCGAAATGCAGAGTTTTACAAGGGAAATGCAAAATGTCTTATATCTGCATCTCCTTCTAAGTGTAGTCTCATGGGACAAGATTGTACAACATTTACGGCTGATGAGCTGAACACCACTGAGTGGAAGCGGCTGCAAATCGCAGTTGTACTTTGGCAAAATTTGAAAAATGTTGCTTTTATTTTAATGCAGCTACATTTAATAAGGAAATGATTGTATATGCATTGGAAGACAGAAAAAGCTCTGTGCTCATAAATAAAAAAAACAAACAATAAATAGATAATCGTTAACTAAATTTCTGATAAACTTTTGTTAAAAACATCCAGATGCTGCAGAAACAGTTTTTTCAAAGCCGTGATATAAACGATAAAGCAGCGAAGTCACAGAGACTCAGTGTGTCTTCATGCCAGTCAACAAAAAAACACTTCATGTTTCTGTTTTCGTTCCAGAGAAGTTTCATACTTGTGGCTGATTCATCCTTCAGGAAGCGGAGGAATGTTCGGCCACTCGAGCTGGAATTTCCATCGTCTCTCCCTCTCGCCATATAAGGGTGACATCAGGAGTAGTGTGCTTACGGTGAAGGGGTGTGGCCTCTGGCTGAGGGGGTGTGGCCTCAGACTTTGCGCAGTTTCTTGTCGGAATATGAAATGTTCTGATTGAAACCAACTATTTACGGCTGCTGACAGACGTTATGAAGTGAACGTTTGTCTTCTTCATTTCAGAGTCTGAACTGGCCTTTACACTGCAACGTTCTGAAAATGATGTTAGTTTCCATGGAAGCAGTAGAAACACTGAAAATGATGTAGTTTTCATGTTAGTCCACTAGTTGGTGCTGTTGTTTGCTTTTGCCCCACACATGATGCACAACAATAGAAACAGGACCGGGACCTGGAGCAAAAGCAAGACTGGGAACGGGACTGGAACCAGGACCAAGACCAGGACCAGGACCAGGACCAGGACCAGGACTGGGACCATGATTGGGAGCTGAAGCAGGATCTGGAGCAGAGTCTCAGAAAAGTGTTGTTTTCCTGGTTTCCACAGAGTCGCCACATTTTCAAAAATTTGCGTCTCCAGTGGCTCTCACTCCCATCATCCCCTAATGTGAATGGAATGTTTTGTGTTTTCTCTTGGAGTGGTTGCCATGGGAATGGGCCCTCGGTGAACGTGACAAACTCACAAGGTGATCATGAGCGGTGAGGTTCTGTTTTGAGACCTGTTCGATTTAAATTCATCCTGTTGAAACATTTTCACAGATTTATGGAAGAAAAATGAAACCAGTGTTGACAGGACATGAAAACTGAACCGATGTCTGAGTCACCCTGACTGATACCTTGGAAGAGAGGTAATGTGATTACTCGTGAGGGCATGTGGCTGATGGACAGAGTGACGGGGGTCATCATGTGGGGAAATATGAGTGTGGTCCTGCTGATGCTGTGCCAGCTCCTGTGCCTGGTTCTATTGTCCTCCGGTTTTTTCGGGAGGAAATAGTGATGAACATGGAGAATCAGGAGCCATCCCTCCCACACGGCCCGGCCCCGATCCACCATCGCTCTGGACATGGACCCATTTGAATGACAATACTTTATGCTGTGCAATCACACAACTGGCTTTTTGTTGTTTTTTTTTATAAAGCACGGCGGCTTGGCTCGGCGACAGCACTGACTGCTAACAGTCCATGAAAACACAACCATGGGGAAGGTAAAGAAGGGTGCGCGTCTGGGATATAGCCCCTCGCTCGCTCGCTCGCTCTCTGCCTCTGTCTGAAAAATCTCTGCTTTCACAGATCATATTTTATGAAGACAGGAACTTCCAGGGCCGCTCTCACGAGTGCAGCAGCGACTGCGCCGATCTGCACAGCTACTTCAACAAATGCAACTCCATCCGGGTGGAGAGCGGCTGCTTCGTGGTCTACGAGAGGCCCAACTTCCTGGGGAACCAGTACTACCTGAGGAGGGGCGAGTACTCCGACAACCAGCGCACCATCGGCATTAACGACTGCGTCCGGTCGTGCCGTCTCATCCCTCAGGTAGGTGTGGAGGAGTTTCTCTGACGCTGAATGCTTTGTGAAGCACCTGAATCAGTGAGCGCTTCTGATTGCACGCCAGCACCGGGGTTCCTACCGGGTGAGGCTCTACGAGCGTGCCGACATGTCCGGACAGATGCACGAGCTGGTGGACGACTGTCCCAACATCCAGGACCGCCTGAGCGTCTCCGACTTTAACTCCTGCAACGTGATGGACGGCCACTGGCTGCTGTACGAGCAGCCCAACTACAAGGGCCGCGTGTACTACCTGAGGCCCGGAGAGTACCGCCGCTACAGCGACTGGGGCGGCGCCACGTCCAAGGTGGGCTCCATCCGCAGGATCCTGGACAGCAACTGAGGCTTCAGCTCAACGCGTCCTTCTTACTGTCTGTTCACCCAATAAAACGACTGATTGAAAGACCGTATTTCACTGTGTTGATCTGCAGCTCCTCTCCTGTCGCAGAAAAGATGGTATTTCTCTGCAGTCTGGCAGCCGAGCGGCTCAACAACACATCGAGCACGTCGTCTGCTCAACTGGTTCACTGTACTTTAATCTCTGCCGTGCTCAGAGGCATTCCACGGCAAACAAAGGCAGAACGGCTGCCTCCCTGTCTGTGGGCCCCGCTGGGATTAACTGCTCTGCTACTGTTGGTGCTGCTATGCTGCTGCTCCTGCATCTACTGCATCTACTGCTGCTCCTGCTGCTGCTACTGCTGCTGCTCCTGCTGCAACTTCTTCTGCTGCTCCTGCATCTGCTGCTGCTACTGCTACTGCTGCCGCTGCAACTTCTACCACTGCTGCAACCTCTGTTACTACTGCAACTGCTGCTACTTCTGCTGCTGTTGCTGCAGGTGTTGTTGCAGACCTGCTTCCTGCAGTCACTACTGCAGAGACAAACGAAAACATGACCGAATCACTTAATATTCAGGGTCATTTACACAGCGACCCTTTCTAGAGAAAACACAAGACATTCATTGCATTTTTGGTGTCGCTGAAAACACAACTTTTTGAAAATTCTCTAAACTCTGTCCATGTGATGGCAGAGGAATTGCTGGTCCTAGTTCTGGTCCTGGTCCTGATGGACCATAAGATGGACCATGAGAACAAAGATTTCCTCCAGAGTACCATGAGTACCAAGTCCAGATTGTCCTGGTTTCAACCCAGATTCTCCTGGACTTGATAGTTTGATAGTTGACAGTCACAGTAATAACAGTCCAGCTAGTTGGTCTGTCCATACAAACGTCCATGTTTCTCCATGTTTATTGTGTTTTGCAGAATGTGGTTTCATGACAAAAACAAACAACAGCACCAACTAGTGGACCAACATGAAAACTTCATGGTTTTCAGTGTTTCTGTGGAAACAGAATGTTGTTTTCAGAATGTTGTGCGTAGACTAGAATTTTTTTTCCTAAACAAAAAGGTACAAACTGAAACAGTTTCACTTGAAAGGATGTAAAAACAAATGCTCATTGAATCAGGATTACATACCTGGAGATCTCTCAGAACACAACCATGAACTGTTATGCTTCAGAAACTAGATGAAATCATTAAAAAAGACAAGTTTTAGGTGTTTTCTTACGATGAAACAGAAGGAACATTTCAATGACATTCAAGCATAAGTTCAATGTTACTGCTGGGGAAGCAGAGGCAGGTTAAATCTGTGTCTGACAATGGTTATCACTGTCTCCAAGTTCATCAACAACGAAGCTGATTGGTTGCAGGTTCAATTCCGCGTCTGTCCACATGTAGAAGAGTCCTTGAGCAAGATTGAAGTCCAAGCGGAGCTCAGTGCACGGCAGCCACCTCCGCTGGTGTGTATGAATGTGGGTCACAGTGTAAAGCACTTTGGGCAATGCTCAAACAGTGGAAAAGTCACGCAGAAGAGAAATAAATTCACGGTTAGCGGCTGTATAAGAAACGCCACAGTGAAAACATTACAAAAAAAATTAACTGTCGCAGCTGGAAGACTGAAGCCTCAGTCTGAACGCAGACATGGGTAGAAAAGCATCTCACACACACACACACACACACACACAGTATCAGAGAGTATAAATCCTGATTGGGCGTGATGTGCGGCAGCGGGATGCTCATTAGCACGCCGGTAGCTCAGGTAGCGCTCAGGTGGAGCCGGAGCAGGACGCCGACTGACAGGCTTCCCCGCTCTGTTACGCAACTTATTTAATGGTTGAGGGCTGTTCCATATTGTTCTGCTGCCATTGTGTGCTGGACGTGTGGATACCATACTAGTCTTTTCCTTTGTACGTGCGAGTCAAAACACCAAACCGCTTAATTATTTATCCTCTTTTTTTTTTTTTTTTCAAATACAGATCCATATTTCTCACCCAACGTGCTCCAACAAAAAGGTAAACATGTGCCGATGGCCTTCAATTATAACTCGCAGTGGATTTGAATAACAATGCTTTGTTTGTGAAGAGGTGGTATAAAAAGCCCTGAAAACATGGGGAATCTCTCCAACAGAGACCATGGGCAAGGTAAGTGCTGTAGTTCTGCTCCTCTCACCACCACCCGGCGCTGGGCTTCACCTGAGGCGACTCTCATCTCGTTCCTCCGCAGATCATCTTCTACGAGGACAAGAACTTCCAGGGTCGGAGCTATGAGTGCAGCAACGACTGCACGGACCTTCACTCCTACTTCAGCCGCTGCAACTCCATCCGGGTGGAGAGCGGCTGCTTCATGATCTACGAGCGGCCCAACTTCATGGGCCACCAGTACTTCATGAGGCGGGGCGAGTACCCGGACTACCAGCGGTGGATGGGCTTCAGCAGCTGCATCCGCTCCTGCCGGATGATCCCAGCGGTGAGAGCTCCCGGCCGTCCCGGTGCTCCAGTGTGTGAACCAGGTGCAGTTTGTCCAACACGTGACCCCTGTGTGTGTGTTTGTGTGTGTGTGCTGTTTTTTGGCCCGGCAGTACCGAGGCTCCTACAGATTGCGTATCTACGAGAAGCCCGACTTCAGCGGCCACATGATGGAGTTCATGGATGACTGTCCCTGTGTGTCCGACCGTTTCCACCACCGACACATCTACTCCTCCAATGTAATGAACGGCTTCTGGATCTTCTACGAATACCCAAACTACCGGGGCAGACAGTACTTCCTGCGGCCCGGGGAGTACCGGAGGTACCGCGACTGGTGCGCCACCTGTGCCATCGTCGGCTCCTTCAGGAGGGTCACTGAATTTTAGCCATCAAGTGAAATCTTGCTGTAAATATCAAGCACTTTGTTTATTAAAAATGTTGAATTTTTACATGGCTTCGTGGACGTGCTTTCATTCACTTGTTGCTCTCACTGAAATCTTGGTGTGTGTCGTCTGGTCCAGAATTACCACTGAAAGCAAGAAACATGTTTTCTGTTTCTTTAGGGTGAATTTTCCCCTTTCCAGACTAACAGTGACGCCTTGTTCACTCAGAAGCAGGTAATCTCAGCTGAAGTCTTCCTCCTTCTGTAGAAGTTAAATTGATTTGACTCACGTGGTGCTTTTCCACCACTTCATACTGTCGATCACGTTCACACATGAGTAGGTGTAGTGTCCTGCTCAAAGACACCTCGGCAGGGGAGATGGGGGACTCAAACCTGCAGCCTTCAGCCCGAGGGCCGACCACTCCAGCGACAGAGCCACTGTGTGAACAAAAGTAAATGTGCCAGCGATCGGTAGCACGTCTTTCTGCATTGTTGGATCTCGCAGCGTTCTGGTAAACGCCGGCCCTCTTTTCATACGGATCACAGCACTGAACACAAAAGTCACCCGCGGTCCCCACAAGAGGCCAAAGTTCTCTTCAATGCAGCGGTTTCTGCTGGGTTCTTTACACTTTTGGACCTCTGTCAGATTCCAGAGTCGTTGTTTGTTTGCAACATAACAGCAGGTTCAAAAGCGATGAACGGGTTATTATTGAGATGAAGCCGGACAAAAGACTTTGGCTGATAATCAATCAGCACTTTGATAATCAATTTACAACACTTTGTCGCATCTGATTCATTTTTAAAGTGCCTTATGAATAAAGATGAGGTGATGTAGGGTCGACGGAGGCTGGGTGGTGGCGGTTCAGTCAGCTGCCACTGCACACAAAAAGAACAAACTGAAAACACCACAAACACCACAACTCAAATAATAAGAAATAGCACTGGATTAATATTTGACAGTGAACAGTTCATGAAATATGAGGGAGAACTGAACTCAGCTTTTCTGTAGATGAAATCTGGTCCCATATTTCTGTTTCATTCTTCAGCAAAAGGTTCTTCAGAAACACTGGCTGTATGTTTGAGTCACTTCTCTCCTGTAGGACACATTTTGAGCCAATCAGATGCCTTTATTATGCATGTTTATGATATCTGACAAGACAGTGAAGCCTGGTGAACCACGACGCTCCCGCCTGCTTCACTATGGGATCTGAGGAAGAACCTGAGCTCTGTTTAGAGCATCATGGGAAAGACAGTGAATACTTCTAAATATAGCGTTTCCTTGTTTTTTAATTTTTAATCAAAAAATTTTAAAAACATTAAAAACAACAAAACCACAGCAACAGAAAGAAAAACATTTACACATAGCTTTTATTGGATGCTGGAATTAAAGTAACAGTAAAATGTGGCAAGAGTGCAGTGAAGACACAGCGGCTGGACTGCAAATGATAAGTCAGTTCATCATATAAGATTTTTTTAAAAAAAGCATCATCCTGAAAACAAATATACTAAACTACATTAAACATGATGGTGAAATGGCAGTTTTTTCTGATGACTGTGGTCTCTCTCTCTCTCTCTCTCTCTCTCTCTCTCTCTCTCTCTCTCTCTCTCTCTCTCTCTCTCTCTCTCTCTTATTTCAATGACTTGTGAAAAAAATGTTTAATCTGAAAACCAAAGTGCACAACTATGTTGATGTGCACCAACGTTATTTGGTTACCTCTCTTATTTGAAATGCAAAAACCTTGATTACTTAGTTCTGATAATTCAGATTGAGTATTGATGTTTGATAATTGACCAAATGTTTTTCCAATATTAATTCTTTGTCGACTGTGCACCATCGCCAAAATAATACATTTACATATGATATCTTTCAAGATTTTTCCTTGTAGTTGTAACCCTGCTCCCAAACCACAACAGTGTGCAACAGAGTACAGTTAATGGGATTTCAATTTCCTGAAGAGGAGAGACTATGTACTCTGTGTGATTTAAATGGGGTGGAGGATGAGTTTCATTTTGTTCTGTATTGTCCTCTTTACTCTGATTTACGGGAGATTTTGTTCAGACAGGTGAAACATAAGAACCCAGATATATTCTGGTTTTCAAATTATAAAATGTTGAGTCAGCTTTTTGAAAAGCGTGTTTTTGCTTTAAGTCATTATATCTGTAAAGCCTGGGATCGAAGACAAATTAAGTTGTATCCTCCTGTGTGATGTGGATATTGTTATGTTATGATGGATGGTACAGTTTCTGTGAATTTATGTCGGCAGCCATCTGAATATTGTTTTGTGAAATGTGTCTTGTAAGCCCATGAGGGCTGGGCACTTATGTGCAAGACACTATAATCAAATCATATCAAATCAAATCAAATCAAATCAAATCAAATCAAATCAATCAAATCAGGTTTCTGTTGTTTTTCATGAGGCTTCATGCAGCCTATGGAGAGACGTGATGTTTGGTTTTGGGCAGTTTGATCAGATGGAGCTGCTTACAGGGACAGTTATTCCCCCCCACCTTCTATATACAGTCTATGCATCCTACCCCCGTTTTTCCCCTTTTTTTCTTTTTTTCCCCTCCGTTTTTTCTTTTTCTTTTTTTTTTTTTTTTTATCCTTTTTACCCTTGGAGGAACCTTCTTCCACTGGAACCTTCATTCACACGGTCACAGCCGGACAATTTACCTGTTACACCACCTGCAGATCCTGCGAAGCAAAGACAACAACAATAATAATTCCTGGTAAGATGCAATTACAATATAATATCTGAGCCTTTCCGCACATTGAGTGATACTAAATATCCATTAACTGAGGAGTGTAATATATCTATCTGACGGTATTTGTCTTCTTGTGGTATCTGTTAGCCTCGGCTAACTTGTTTAGCACACAAGCTACGCTCAAGTTTTTTTTATAACCCAACTATGAAAACGTCTTTCGGGCGAATTATTGTTTAATAAAGTAATTAAATATCTTCTGCAATCAACTAATTTGGCATAAACTGATGATGAGCTTTATATCACATCACATTACATGATGTAATGAGGAATACAGTCTCCGGTGTTACGAACTAACTGGTTCCCCAGTTAACTGGTGACCGAGTCCCGTAGCGTCAGTTGTTGTTTCTTGTATTGACTTTATTCTGCTTCGTTCACTTTCTGTTCTCCAACAACCTTGAGCTCCTTTGACTTTCAATCATGTACAGAGCTCTTACATTCCTCTTTATTTCACTTTATGTTGCCTTATTTCCTCTCATCTTCATTATTTTTTACCTTCTCCTTTGGTACCTCTTGTACAACTATTGACCTGTAACTACATCTTCCAAAATGATTCCATCAGATTAATAATAATCATTAAATAAAAAAAAACCCTTTCAGTTCCCTGCTATTTTTGCATTTTGTCTTTTAACTTCCTCTGAGGGATAAAATAGCGCCCGGTAAACGGCAGATTACTGTATTTTAAATCATCTTTGAAGCTACAGTGAAACATGGCAGACGATGCTGCTGCAGGTACTTTCAAGTTTGAAGTCACAAGAAAAAAACCCAAAACTGAGTAGGGATGCTCGGACGGCATCATATCGCGTCGTTATTCCTAATTTTGACACGGGAGGCCAACTCAAAGAAGTGAGCAACTGTTAGAGACCGACTTTGGAGAACTATGAACGTATGAACAGAGCAGACAGGTGGGTGATGTGCTGCCATACAGAGGCGCAGAATTCACCTTCTTCAGCTGGGACCACCAGGGACTGGTGTGGATGCTGCGTCTGTTCCTGCACTGCTGTTTTGGCACTTCTGATGCAGCCTCTGTATTCTGGAAGGTAAAACTCTTCAATCACAGTATGAATTACTAGCAGTGGAGGGAGAGGAGTGGTCCTTCACTTAGTTAGAAATCTGAATTTTGAAGGAAGTAACGTGACATTCTGAGTGCATTAAATGGTTCTGTATGTAAAATGTAACTGAGTCAAATGTCGTGAAGCACCATCAAGTGTTTCCATTACTCATTATATAACTTCTACTTAAGATTTTATAGCAGTTAATATCTCTTCTTTTGTTCATAATATTATGTTGCAGGTATAAACTGAAGTATATTAACATGTTTATGGACACACAGATACCTGCCTGTCATCTGTCTGTATTAATTTATGTAATATTTCGGGTTTCAGGGTGAAGATGCGGTTTCCTGTGGCTGATCAGCAGCGGTGGTGGGATGTGGGGATGTCAGAGGAATCGTGGACCAAAACGATGAACAGACGTTTCCTCCTCTGTCCACCGAGCCAGTGATGAGTCGCTGATGCCCAAGGTAATGGCCAGTCAGTGCGTGACTGCAGCTCCATGGTTCTCTAAACAGCATGAGGGAAAACATTCACCTGCCCATCGAGGCTCCTGCAGTATTGTAATGCTGCATGACGCGACGGAGAGACGGAACAGTCTTCATCCTCACACTTTAGGCAGGACAGTCTTGATCCTCACCTCGTGCTGTCCGGTTGTCAGGTTGACTCATTAGTTGTTTCAGTTGATTCTGCTGCACAATGAAAGTAGATCCCAAATAAGTAAAACAGACGAACATGCACTGCTAGACTGAGCTGGTTCTCCACGGATCGCCAGTTCACTCAAAGCAACACGCTTCCCATGACTGATGGTAATGTCAGCTGTAACCTAGGGACTGATATGAAAAGTTTGACCGAGACTGATATCCAGTGTTATTATTGTGGTTTTAGCCAATAGCTGATATTTACAGAGATCAATATTAGTATAAAAACAAGTTTCACTGATGATTTTATATCCTGAAAACCATGCAAAGACTGAATTTGAAAAAAATCATTAATTTTTATTTCTTCTAACTTATGTTGTGAAGCACTTTGTGGCTCTTCGCCTGTGAAAGGTGCTATATAAATGAAAATTGCTTACTAACTTACTTACTACTTGCTTTAAATAAAAAATACAAAACAACTCCGTTTTATCGTTTTATTAATTTATCCATTTTAATAAATTTCATGATAACTTTAAAACCTATTGCAAGTTCCTCCATGAAAGTTCAGTTTTACAAAATTTTTAATCATAAATGAAAATACCTCCACAAGGTTTCATTAGTTAAATTAGTTTCAGCTGAAATCAGCTAAATAGTCTAAATCAGAAATATCAAATATCCCACTTAAATTGTGAAGTTAAAGTTCAAACACTGAAACAAATGTTTTGATGAAGCGATCAGTAAAAAAAACAAAAAAAAAAAAAACGTATATTAGTTTAGTTTTTATTTTTGCAAAGGGCAAACCAATAAAGTCGTCGAGTCACATCTGTCAAAATTGCTAAATCAAAACTATCAGAATCACGACTGAACTACGGCTTGTTGTTGCTCATTGCTCAACTTAAAGCAACTCAAACCCTCACATAACAGTAACTGGATGGAAATTAATATTTTCTGTTTATATCAGAGCAGTTTTAATTTTCTGATCGATACTGATATGTTAAAAAATGACCGATGTCGGCCGGTACTAACATCAGTATCAGTGCTGATGTATTGTGCATCTCTGCTATAAACAACAATCTGCCTCATGAAGCACAGACCCTGCATTCCAGAGCCATCTTTAAAACTGTAATCCAATATAAACTGATCTGATGTTCAGAGTGAGCTGCAATACAAAACCACACTTCTGTAGGATGACAAAACAACGCAACATGGCAGAGCACCTGTTTCAGCAGGAAATACAGTAGATGCTCAATGCATGAACGGATGGGTAAAAAAACAAACAGAATGAGGTCAGGCAGCAGATGGGAGCCGGCAGAAATGAAATAGTTTGTAGATTTTAGCTGATTGAATGATTGACGTGAAGCCGTTCGACCTGCAGGTTTACTGATGCACATAATGAACACATGAATTGATGTGATCCCCTGGAAACACTGAACATCTGATCAGTCTGATCAATTCGCTTGTTTGACATCACTCATAGAAATCTATTATCTCCTATCCCTCGTCTCATTTTTGAAGCAGTTTGAAGGTCTTGATCATTAAATTAAATGAGTCTTTGAAGCAATATTTTTACTTCTTATTGGTTTTTGAACAGACAGGACAGACTGGATGTTTTCCTGAGAACACTGCAGGGTGATGGGCTGAGAAACTTGGAACCGTCCTGGCACAGAGTTCACTGTGGCTGCAGGACTGAGATCCAGGACTCAGGCTGTCATACATGCAGGTGCTCTCTGTGTTCTCATGACTGATGTGCATTTATGAAAGCCACGTCAAATGAAAATGTTTTTGCAGTATAAAAACAACCTTTCTGCAACACTTCCTTGTCTTTTTGTTTAAAACAAATCTGTATGTTGTTTAAATATATTTGTTGTCCGTTCTGCTCATACAGTTGATTGTTTTCCAGTGAGAGACATTTTAGTTATCGTGCTGATTTATGTGCCACCCCAAAAGAAGCACATGTATGAGTGGTTCCTGGTCCTGAGCCGGTCAGAGATGTGGCCTGATGCTACTGTCTGCCCATCGCTGATGATCTGACTGTATGCGGAGAAGCTTCTGTCTGAGCATGGAGCGCACACAAAGCTAATGCCCATAATAGACAATGCCGATGACCGCTGCCAGAAATGTATGGATGGCGATCTATTGTTACACATTTATCGGCCCCGTTCAGCAAAAGTCATCCTGCTAATTCATCAGCTTTGCACATTTGAATAACAACACATCATGGCCCCTGGGATTCTGTATAAAAGGGCCCTGGAATCATGGAGTTGGCAGAGCAAGTTGAACCATCCACTGGGAACAACCTAAACCACCATCATGGGCAAGGTAACCTGATCCCCTCCTGACGTGTTCGGTCGGTTCGGACACGCAGAGCGACGCCAGTCTGACCTGTAATGGCTTCTGTTTCAGATCGTCTTCTACGAGGAGAGGAACTTCCAGGGTCGCTCCTATGAGTGCATGAGCGACTGCTCCGACATGTCCTCCTACCTGAGCAGGTGCCAGTCCTGCAGGGTGGAGAGCGGCTGCTTCATGGTCTACGAGAGGCCCAACTTCATGGGCATGCAGTTCTTCCTGAGGAGGGGCGAGTACCACGACATGCAGCGCATGATGAGCATGGGAATGATGTTCGACTCCATCAGGTCCTGCAGGATGATCCCCTTCGTAAGTGACACGGTGACAGCGGGAGATTCGGGGGGGGTTTGTTCTCCAGCTGTACTCACAAGTTTCCCGGTTTACGCCTACAGCACAGAGGACAGTTCAGGATGAAGATCTACGAGAGGGAGAACTTCGGAGGTCAGATGAACGAGCTGATGGACGACTGTGACAACATCATGGACCGTTACCGCATGTCCGACTGCATGTCCTGCAACGTGATGGACGGCCACTGGCTGATGTACGAGCAGCCCCACTTCAGAGGCAGGATGATGTACCTGAGGCCCGGAGAGTACCGCAGCTTCAGGGACATGGGAATGAGCGGCATGAGGTTCATGAGCATGAGGCGCATCACCGACATGTGTTAGACTTCTGTCCCTGAAATAAACATCTCTTGTAATTCATAACCACAATTGTCTGCGAGTGATTTGATCTGTAAAAGATGAAATATGAAGTTTAAAATGCTGCATGCACAAGAGACTTAAACAAAACTGCCTGTACCTTAGGAGTCAGTACAAGAAACTGTAGAGAGGCACTAGAACTTCAGACTGAAGGTGAGATGTTGCCCACAGCTGACATTGTCTTCTCATTGAAGGGCGACTTCAATGTTCCAGGAGTACAGAGAAAAATTAAGACTCGAAAATCCTTGTTTTAGCTCAAACACTATCATATTGCAAAGCTGGGGTGGCACAGTGGTTAACACTGAAGGTCAAGCTTCCATACACTGGTGGACTGTTTTAGGTAAAACACATCATTTTCACATTTTAGTTTGAGAAAGATTTCACACTTACAACATTCTATTTTTTACTGTGAGAAGTGCTGGAGGGGAAAATGGACTGCTTAACGGAGCGCTTATATCAGAGCTTTAAGATGCAATCCGATAAAATCCGAAACTCGTTTTTTGGCTGATATCGGACCGATATCCGATGTCAATATCGGATCGGGACACCCCTAGAAACAAACACTCTCTTCTGGTCATTTCCATGACAGCACTTACAGGTTTATATTTTCCTCAAGGACAACAAGAAAGCCAAAGTTTTCACATCAGTTTCATCTCCTACTTGTTCATCCCTTATAACAACTGATTCTTCTTCAGTTACTGGTTGTTTTGGTTTTGTGCTTTATTGCATAACTCTTGAGAATAAATAAGAATAAAATAAATCAAAATTTTGACTGAAAGGATGTTATATATGGTGATAGCAATATCATCCTTAAACTTCGGTCCTCGACCAGAGCTCTAAGAGCAGTGGTGGGCGCAGTCCGCTAATCAGCTAACGCTAATTAGCGAAGTTAACATTTTCATTAGCGGATTAGCTGTTCAGCTAACTTTGAAAAACATTAGCGGACAAATTAGCTTCTGCTAAATTTACACATTAGCGTAGTGGTAGCTCTGGGAACCAATGTAGACTGACTCTAGTTTCCGAGGGTACTTGAACGCCTCTCATATGTATTTCCCTTACTGTGCAAAGTAATGAAAAATCTTTTCTCTGCGGTTAAAAAACGCCGAAAATTGCTTCATAAAAACATGGATTTTGTAATACATATAACTCCCGAGCCGTTTGTCTGATTGAAACGATTGGAAAAACTGCTAGAAAGCCCTGGAACTCAAGATTCCGGGGGTATTTGAACAACTAGCGAACGTGCTTGCATCATGGCACGACGTCAACAAATGTCACACGTGCGCATTTGATGTGCGGTCTCGTCAATGGAGTCCTGAGTGCTAACTCGTCAGTTTACTGAGTCCATAGACAGAGTCTACAAGTCACTCATATAATAAAAGTTTGCGGTTAGCGGTTATTGTTAGCTTCACCTGAATCTTTTTAGCAGTTTATTAGTTTAGCGTTATCAAAGCTAACTTTTCAGTTAGCGGAAGAATGGTGATCGAAGCTAACTTTTTGGTTAGCTGTGCCCACCACTGTCTAAGAGCTTGAAGTTCTCTACCAGAGCTCTGGAGTTTGAAGTCTGCTGCCAGAGGTCCGGGAGTTTGAAGTTCTCTACCAGAGCTCTGGAGTTTGATGTCCTCTACCAGAAGTCTGGAAGTTTGAAGTCCTCTACCAGAGGTTTGTGGTCCTCTACCAGAGGTCTGGGAGTTTGTGGTCCTCTACCAGAGGTCTTGTTGTTTGAAGTCCTCCAGTTGTGCCCTGGAGTTTGAAGTCCTCTACCAGAGGTCCGGGAGGTTGAAGTACTCTACAGGCACTTTTCTACTAGTCCCCGCTTGGCCCTATTCTGCACGGTTCACTTTGGCCTCGTTTTCCATTATACAGAGTACCGGCTTGGTGCGGATGGTGTCGTCATAGCAACGCGACATGAAACTCAAGTTTTTATGATAAACAGAAAGTTTCTCCACCAGTGTATTTGCTCGCCTGTCGGCAGCAGCAAGTGGCTAAACTAGTGGCTAGTGGCTTTCCGGTACAGTGTCCTGGTGCAGTGCGGTCGGTGTAGCTCCTGCTGAATCCTCTCCTCAGCATGTAGTGCACATGTCTGCACCTCGTGACTCCTCCGATGGGTCACTTTTTGAGCATTTTACCAGATTGCTGTTGCGAGTTTTTAAGAATGGCGGGTGTGAGTCTGACCACAGTCACTGTCACAGCTCTACTGCAGATGTCACACTCTGGTCAGTCAGTGGACGGCCTGAGTCCTCTACCAGTTTGAAGTCCTCTACCAGAGGGCCCAAAAGTTAAATATATTCCACCAGAACTCTTCACTTGAAGGTCCTCTACCAGAGCTCTGGAGTTTAAGGGCCTTTAGCAGAGGTCTGACAGGTTGAAGCATTGATTGTATATGGATAAAACTTGTATGATGTCATCCGTAGTGTTCTGAATCCTGTTTTGTTGATTTGAGCGGGACGTCTCCATATCGAACATATGAGAGCGGATGTAAATGTGATTGGGCCAGCCTGTCACATGACCACGTCACATGGACAGAGGAGGAGCTGTGATAGGGTGATTTATGCAAAACTGTAACTCATAAAATCAACATATTGATTTATATGAAAATCAGACTCTGGTCAACCAACATGGTTGTGGAAAGAGACCAAAGCCTGTTCTGAAACTGGATGCTTTATA
The DNA here is from genome assembly GCF_902148845.1 of Salarias fasciatus. Taxonomy (NCBI): domain Eukaryota; kingdom Metazoa; phylum Chordata; class Actinopteri; order Blenniiformes; family Blenniidae; genus Salarias; species Salarias fasciatus. Next base: position 4,373,768 of record NC_043760.1, on the reverse strand, counting down.
TATTTATTTGCAAATTTGGGTTCCAATGAGACTCAGGCTCTTTTTGAAACCAGCATCATCGCCCCCTGCTGGAATTTACCCAGAATGACAGCTTCTCTGCATTATCTTCGCTTTTCCCAGTGGTGCATGGTGCTTGGCTTGAAGTCCTCTATCAGAGGTCTGAGAGTTTGAGGGTTCGGTCCAGTATCTGACGCGTTTGATTTTCTTCCTGGGATCTACAGCAGATACTGTCCTTGTGTGGGGGTCACTGTGTGATCCTACTGCAATCGGGACCACATTAGCTTAAATCCTCCTTATCTGCTCTAGCTTTTCTTTCAGCGTTTTCCCGTTTGTTCTTTCTTCAATCCTCCCAACCAGTGATGATCCACCACTCATTTGGGGAGCCAGTTATTGCTACTGTATTTGCACTAGTGTGGTATTGAAGCGCTAGCATGTATAACATGCTAAAAACATTAGCTTCAGTATTTTCTTGTCGTGGTGTATTTAAGTGTATATTTTGGCACTGTTTACACGATGTTTCGAGTGAAAATTCAACATGTTTCTGTTTTCCTTTCAGAGAAGTTTCACATTTACACGGCAAAGTTCTGAAAATGATTTCTGTTTCCCCAGAAACAGCAGGAACATTGAACATGTTGTAGTTTCCCTTTTTTTCATGGTGGTCCTTTAGTTGTGCTGTTGTTTGTTTTTGTAATAAAACCACACACATGCTGCATATGGATGTAATGCCAAGTTGGACTGTTATTACAGTGACTTTCAGTTCAGGAGGATATTGGCTGGGACTAGGACCAAGAGAATCTGGACTGAGTGTCATGACACTTTGGAGGAAAGCATTGTTCTGAATGTACTCCATCTACTGAGTGTATGCTGAATTAGGGCTGAACGATTTTGGAAAATAATCTAATTGTGATATTTTTTTTCTTGAATATTGCGATTGTGCAATATTGTGCAAATTTGCGATTATTGTTTCTTGGGCCTCTTCTTCTGTAAATGTTAATAAACAGCCAATAAATCAGTCTGTTAATAAACAGTATTAGATTTATTTAAAGTGCAAATTGCAACAACATAGAAAACAAAACTGTGGCTTGACCCATTCAACATGTCAAAATTCTTCACGTGCTATGAAACGTGATATGTAATAAGTAATTAAAAAAAATTCAATTATAATGATTTTAAAGACGAGCGAGTACAAGTCACTATATTCCCTCCAGTACTGAAAAGAAGCTCTGACTGAGCACTTGTGGCAGTGAGACAGAGATACTTGTGGGCCATATTGCATAGTTGTGGAAAGTTGATCTGGTGCACCTTCCACCACGCTAATGGGTCCTCCTCTCCATCAATGTCAGGGGTCATGAGGTCGCTGTTTAACTCTGCTTCAGCGACATCTTCAAGTTGCATTGGAGGTGCTGGAGAGGCCTCAGGAGTCTTGAAGAAGCTGCCAAGAGATTTCTTTACTTCTTCGCCACAGGGCTGTGCACTGTGAAGCACTGGAGTGGCTTCAGTCCGAGTTCTCTTCTCCTACTAGATGAAAAAGTAAGTTAGAATACAAATAAACATACAGTGTGTTTGTGATGTCTGACCTACATCATTTTATTAACCTGGTTCGGCGCACGCCTTGCTGATCCGGCATTTCAGTTCTGAGTCGATCTAATGGCAGGAATGTTGTTTGCAGTGATGTACTGGGTTTTGAACCTGGGGTCCAGGAAGGATGCAACATCCAACAGCTCCTTGATGCTGTGGTCGTTGTACTTATCCTTGAGGTAATCCAAGATCGTGGTTTTGATTGACCTGGTCAGGTCAGTGTCCTCTTAGTCTTCAGCCAGGACGGATGTGGTCAGAAGGTTAAGAAGTGGTTTGAGGGAAGAGATACTCACATACTTCTCTCCAGAGAGAGCATCTTTAAATTCTAGGAGAGGATGCAGTGCTCTGTGGACAGACTCCAAAACCTCAACATCCTGCCAGGTAGGGATGAGGGCGCGTGCATATCGGTCACCTGACAACACATGAGTAATGGCTTTGAGCTGCTCTCGCACCCTGGCGACAATCGTTTCTTTAGATCCCCATCTTGTTGGGCATTCAGTGATGAGGCTCTGCTCAGGAAGTTTGAGCTCTCTTTGTGCTTCAGTCATTGCTGCCTTCTTCTTCCAACTGTGGGAGAAGTGTCCCACCACCTTTTTGCACAGTCCTATGGCCCTTGACACCCTGTCATCTTTGACTACATGTCCTGTCATAAAAAAATACAGGACCAGATATTATTATTATTAATGAGTATAAAACAGCAGCAATGTGTACAATTTGACTTGTGTGTTCAAAGTGATCGACTGCAATAAATACACACATTTGTATTCTCTCTCTTCACCTTACATTGTCACACACACACACACGCAGTCTCTCTCTACTCACACGCTCACACTCATATGCGGACATATACGCAATGATGCTAATTTACATACCAATGGCAAGATGTAATTGGTGTCCAAAACACTGAAGCCGGATGGAAGATGGAAGTCTTTGTCGATGTAATGCACAGTTAGACTCTGGTATGGTTCCGTTGTACGGCTTGACCACAGATCTGTTGTCGTGGAAAAAAACTCCACTGTTTTCAGCTCCGCTGCCACTTTCTGTCTGCACTGTTTGTGTAGCTCAGGTATGGCTAAAGTATGTGCCTGAGGGTAGTCTGTACTGTTTGTCCATTTTGTTCACCATAGCAGTAAACCCAGGCCCGGTCACTGTAGCAGTGTTTCCCCTAGAATTGGCCCCTTGGGGACGGGGGCGGGGGTGGGGGGGCACACTGGTTTCGCGTCGGTCATTGTCGCCGTCGTACAAAAACTCCAAATAAGGAATTTGAGTCATATGTTCTTCTTTTTTCATTTCTGATTAGAGCTGGCCAACGATTACATTTCTTAATCGCGATTAATTGCACCCCAATCCTGGAGTTAATCGCAATTAAAATGGCTCATTTGAAGTCTGCCGATTCCATTCAAAATGTGTGTGTTACATAAATAATTTTACAATTGATCAAATATGATTTATAATGCCTTAAAATACAAAGTCTTTACCAAGATTGCCCTCCAACACACACACACACACACACACACACACACACCAATAGCAGAGCAGATGAAAAATGGAAGTTTCTTATGAGCGCTCACTTCCTCAAACTTCATTCTATCTCCAAGGCAGCCTAAATTCAGTCACGCCGAATTTTGCCTCATCCTTACCTTTATTAAGCCTGATTGTGTGCTGAAGGAAAATGTACTTTATTTTGTGTGTTTTCAGCGCCTGAAAAACGTCCAGCTGGCCGAAACGCTGCACCGACAAAACTTGCGATTTAAGTTTCACTTTCATTTTCGTCATATTTGCGCTTGTTATTTCAGTTTGTGCCTCATACCAGCATTTTCCTCGTGATTTTTCTGATAATTCGACCGAGTTCAATATGGCAAATAATGAGGAATGGACCGTGTTTCACCGCTAAAAGCGCATGTGTGTGTTTTTTTTACGCTCAGCTGGAGCGCAGTGAAGCTCTCCTACTCGGGGCGCAGGACAGGTTCGGCTAGCGGCCCCCCTTGCGCGTTGTGTGCGGCAGTCAGATGGGTTAATATGGGAGGCGAGAAACTCCGTGCGCAGCGCTTCCGCGTTCGGTGCGTTGCCCCCGTACGGTACTCGCTGCAGCACTCCACTGTGTCTACTCCCCCCGTGTCACACTGCCCCCCTCACCCCCACAGTCACCACACACACAAACACTAGTTCGCAGTGGCGCGTCTCGTGGAGCGGCCTTTATGCAGGAAAACTAAAGTTTGCGTGTAAAAAAAGTAACAATTATTTTAATTTAACTTGACCTTCTGGGGGGGCGGGGCGCCCCCCTAATATAACGATAGGGGAAACACTGCTGTAGTAATGGGCATCATGTCTTTCACTATGAACTCTGTTACTGCCTGAGTTAATTCCGTGTGCCGTTTTAAATTAAGTTCATATGGAGTAACACTTTCAAACAGCTCAGTCAGTGATCCCTGTCGACTGGGACTTCCTTTATCTGAAGTTGAAGCACTCGTTGTTGGCATTCTTGCCATGCAACTCTAATACAAGACTTTGTAATGATTTTTCAAGGCCTGATATAGATTGGTAGTGTTACCACGTCAGGTAGCAACAGCGGCAAGGCAGGTTCGGCACAATACCCGAGTTGGCCCAACATCTTTTTTTAAAGCCAAAATAATTTTACACAACTGACTTGCTGCCTGTCTTTGGTACCAAGCTTTGGCCTGGGTCAGCTCCTGTTGAGCCTGATGCCATCGCGCAACAGATTAGCGCATCGCCAGTCTCTTGTCCTTCGTTGGAATTAACGATTGCCAGCACCGGCGGTTGGCAGCTAAATCTTAGAGCAATACTGCCACCTACTTTTCCGGAATAGGTTACACAATAAAGCGCTCTACTGTGTCAGCTCGCTCACAAGTCTCACCAAATCACGTGATCAAAACATCCGTCAGATCAAATTGCAGCCTTTGCGGTAAGCAAATCTCGTTTTGTCATGTCGCGATATTATCGCAAATGCAATTAATCATTCAGACCGATGCAGAACTACTGTTTAGTATGGCCATGGAGCACAGGAGCAGAGTTTCAGCACCAGTAGAAGGACGAGGACCAAGAGGACGCTCAGGAGCATAGGTTCAGGACAAAGAGTAGGGTTTCAGGACCAGGAGTACAGTTTCAGGAGCAGGACTAAGACCAGGACCAGGAATAGAGTGCAGGACCAGCAGCAGAATTTCAGGCTCAACAGCAGGTCCACAAGCAGGGGGAGGACCAGGAGCAGAGTTTCAGGACCATGAGCAGCGCCTCTGCCCAAGTCACTCAGAAAATCTCTTTTCTCCTGTTTCCATGGAGATGGAAACATTTTCACAAAGCTCCATCTTGATGGCCGTTTTCTTGAAGTTGTGTTTTCAGTGACTTTGAGCTCCATTTTCATGTAAATTGACCCCACAGGTCCTTACTGTTTTGTAAAAGTTAGTGAGAACGATCAAAAACTCTGTTGTAGTATTTCCTAAACGGCCTGGTCACAATCTTCCTGTGAAATGTATTGTGTGTTGTTATTGTCTTCTAATGTGGTGTAGGCTAGTGTTTGAATGCATTTGAGAGTGTGTTTGGACAGCCAATGGCTTACTGAAACAACAACATGCATTTATTTCTGCATGTTTCATTGATCATCTTCGCCAAGACGATTTGATGTAAGGTTTTTTGTAGGAAAAAGGGCGTTATATCTGGTCAAAACAAGATTGTTTGAATTTTAGGAGCTTCATTTTCAAGGGAAATCAGAAATATATTGAAATACTGTGATGTTTTTTGATAATGGATGTGATTACTTTTATTTTGCAGGTTGTTTCGCGCAAATTCGAGCTGTGGGGGCCGAGCTGTGTTCCGCAAAGCTGGAAGCTCAACTCGTTATATATTTCTCTATTTCAGCTGATTTTTGACTTAATGGAGAGTTATTTTTTTAAATAAGCACAATATAAGCCAAGGCCATGTCTAAAATATATCTATTATGGTATTGGATCAGTTTCTGACCAAAAATAGCATCAGCAATATACTATCTATGAAGTTACAAAGGCTGAACTAATATAGTATCTCCATGTCCACAATTTCCGGTAGTGTCCGTACCCCTATCCAGTTCCTCATTCCTACTATGTATTTGGCTTGAGCTGAATGTTCTATTTTATATACCTGGGTAGCACTATTTGAATGATGATATGTTGTGGATATAGTGCACACAATTAATATTACAACAGTTGCAAATGGGATCTGTTGTTTGCAATTGTAGTGTCCGTACCCCATGTAGTGTCCATACCCTCGCATTTTGTTATTCCACTTAGAAGTTGAAATTCTTGATATTATTGGAACATGTGAGCATGTTGAAAAGCGGTGTATTTATCTACAACTCTCAAGACAACATATTTTCCTAAAAGTACATCTTTTACCCACAGAAAACTAACGCAGAGAATCGAAGCAAGGACTTTGAATTCCAAAATTCCTCTTTTTGAATAACTCGCATAATGCTACGGGAAAATTCTCATTTGGTAAATTTGGTAATGGTAATTGCCAGATAATTTAAACAACAATTTCAGTGACTTTATGTTATTTCACTGCACTACCAGTTAGAGGTCGGCCGATTCATCGGATTGGCCGATTCATCGGCCCGATAGGACGTTTTACAAACTTCTGAGTGTCAAGATTTCAGAAATAATGCAGTTGTTGTTCATTTGATACAAATCAGTTAAGAAACATAAATTACAGGAATCCAGCAATGTGCAAATTGTATGTGCAGACATTTATATTAAGTTTGCAGAAAAGATAATTTATTTTCCACATATTTCATCACATTTGCACGTTATAGAGTCTTTTGTGGTCATTTGATGGGCAATAAAGCAGAGTTCTGTTCATATATTTTACTAAATTAAACAAACAACTGAGTTTATTAAGTTGTAGTGATGCTCTTCATCTGTTTTAAGTCTTGTTATGCTATCCAAGTCATGCTAATGTAGAGTCCATACCCCATTTTACCTCGACATCTTTAACTGATCACCATTTTACTACCAAATAAGATTACTGGATGAATTTTTTTGTATCTGATTGCTCGAAAACTGTAGTATAGTGAAAATAAAAATTGGCACAGTTTGTTGAGGCTGAATTTTTTAGTCTGCTGTCCACCTGGAGTCAATGTTGATTGTGACCAGGCCGTAAATCTTTCAGAGTTGAATAATTTTGTCTCAGATGAAAACGGGTGTTTTGAGACAGGTACGTTATTAGAATGATAAACTGAAAATGCCAATCAACCACATGAGATTACAGCTGGAAGTAATCAACCTCTTTCTGCCTCCTCAGTATATTTGACTTGACAAGTGAACTTTCTACAGTCACACCAGTACAAACATCAGTTTCTCAATGTTTCCAAACATAGAAAGGAGGTAGAAAACTCCCGTTGCTCCCGGAGCATCACTCCGCTCAGCATCGTTGGACAAAAGACTACGAGCAAAAACAACGTGCGGTACCTTTCCCATTGTGTCTGCTCGCCGTCGTTCATTGTCAGGTCAAACAAGTGTAGTGGTGGGTCAGCATGTTCGAACACCGGAGAGCAGAATCATTCAGGACGAGTGAAAACACGAATAATCTCTGATAACCGAGCTCAGTGTGGATTTTCATCGATTGCCATGTAGATTTATTTTGATCCCCTGTTAACACACCGATACCTGTAAATGTGTAAATATCCTTGGGCAAGGCACTGAACTCCAAACTGCTGGTGGTGGACGGACTGAGCGCTGTGCGCGGCAGCCGCCTCCACTGGTATGTGAATGTGTGAATGTGATGAACGATATAAAGCCGCTTGGAGCTGCTCAAGTATTGTAAGTGAAATCCATTTACAGTTTATATGTGTTACCAGACACATACCTATAAATATACATGTTTGCATAGAGAGAAATACAGAAAGAGGCATGAATTTGTTTGTGTGCATCATGTTTTTTAAATAGTGAAAATTTTCTTAAGAAATTGGCTCTAATAAGTTTTAAATAATATGCGAAATGGTTTATGAAATCAGAAGTCATGTTGCTCACTGTTTCTTTGAACTCTTTTAACATTATACCAAATAAATAAACACGTGTTTTATTGTCATTATCATCTCTGTGAGATGCTTTAATTTCCCATCATGTGACATTTCACTTGAGCCTCTGCTTGTTGTTTGTTGAGCTGTTTATTGCATTCTACCTATTTGTGCTGAGTACAGTGGTTGAAATGTTCCCACCTCATGGTCCTCAGTGAGTTTACTCCTTCAAAACTAGAAACAGTAGTTTCAGGTGAAATTTAAAAACCTCTGAAATGGTGTGAGTGTCATGTTGGCTTCAAACAATTGACGGATGAAATCATTTAAAAGATTAAAACTAGAGTTTTATTTAAAATTGTGCTTTTGGTTTGACATGGCTGCTCTAATAACAGGAATCCATGATGCGCCTCATGCTCATGAACCTCGTGCCGCTCATTCCCATGTCCCTGAAGCTGCGGTACTCTCCGGGCCTCAGGTACATCATCCTGCCTCTGTAGTGGGGCTGCTCGTACATCAGCCAGTGGCCGTCCATCACATTGCAGGACATGCAGTCGGACATGCGGTAGCGGTCCATCATGTTGTCACAGTCGTCCATCAGCTCGTTCATCTGACCGCCGAAGTTCTCCCTCTCGTAGATCCTCATCCTGAACTGGCCTCTGTGCTGTAGGTGGAAACACAGGCAGAGTGAATCACTGGGATCTCTCTTCAAATGCTGGATGCATTTCACATGTTGACAGTGAGAAGTGAAGGTACTCTACCATGGGGATCATCCTGCAGGACCTGATGCAGTCGCTCATGCCCATGCGCTGGTAGTCAGAGTACTCGCCCCTCCTGACGAAGAACTGGTTTCCCATGTAGTTGGTGCGGTCGTAGACCATGAAGCAGCCGCTCTCCACCCTGCAGGAGTGACACCTGCTCAGGTAGGAGGACATGTCAGCGCAATCGCTGCTGGTCTCATAGGAACGTCCCTGGAAGTTCCTGTCCTCGTAGAAGATGATCTGAAAAGTGAAGAGGAGAGGTGGTTATGACGGGTCCCTGCGGGTGACGGACCGAAAGCGCTCGCCGGCTCTCACCTTGCCCATGGTCATGGCTACAGTTGACACCGTGTCGGCTCAGAAGGACTGCACGCTTTCCTCCACGTCCCGCCGGCGCTTTTATACCTGACCTCCTACCCAAAGGAATCATGACCCCATTGTGCAAATTCCTGACAGGGCAACATGGAGCAGAGGCCCCGCGGACAGCTGGATTCACACGGACCTTCAGCCACTGCCGATTTGCGGGGGTTGCATTTGTTGAGAAGAGGCCCCACTTTGCATTGTCTTTGCCGGTGAATAACACAGAGCCTGTTTTCCACCGACACTCCCTCTGTGGAACGCCTCAGTGGAAATGTGACCACTCCTGTTTCAGAATGAAAACAGGTAATATGATTTAGATGTTGTTTGGAAAACCTGAAGGGATACACAACTAATAAACTGAAAGAAGTTGTGGGCTCATTGCATCGATGATATGCATCAATGAAAAGGTTATTTGTGTGATTAAAGGAGATAAAATCCACTAAATTTTCACCGTGATTTGCTGGCAGTTTGACGAGCTGTGGACACACTCAACGAGGCCACAGAGGTTCCTTTACACACAAGCTGTATTTTCTTATGTAAAAGACATTGTTCGTTCGGAGATTCTTTAGTATTCATGAGAATGAAAAAAAAGTTAGACTGTAAATTGTGTTCTGATAAAATATCAAAAGGAGGGGGGATAGTTGTTACAACACCAGCAGCTTCATTAGCAGCTTAATCAGCCAGTTAATCAGCAGACACTTGGAGCGGAGTTTGAACCGTGTCACCAGGTAAACCGTTCAGTGCAGATGTGCTACATGCTAACGAGTTTCAGGGCTCACACACCAGTGATGCTACATGTTAAATATCATTCAAGTCTCACTTATGCACCATTTAAAATGTTCCTTTTCTGTTTGAATTGCAGGTTTTCTTTGACGTAAACATGAATAAAATCTCACCACATGCTTTAGTTAAAAGAAAAAAAGAATTAGCCCATAGCTCCAAATATATTTCCCTTTAGAAGATTAAAATAGCAGTATTCTGTGTTTTAAATGTCAGCAAAAGAAAAAGAGAAGTCACCCATTCTTGTTTTATTTGGACTAAAGTATGGATATTAATAATGACTTAAAATTCAAGAAGAAGAAAATAAGAGGCAGTGTGTACTTCATGTTACTTCTTCGGTTCTCCTGGTCTTCCTCCTCTGTCCATATTTTCCTGCCGAGTTGATCTTCCCCTCCTTCTTTTGTAACTGACACATCTATGCAGCTTTCAGTACACGTTGCTTCCCACTGGTCAGAAACACCACCTAAAGAGGGGATTGTTTTAATGCAGAATGTTGTGTATGCTGTCAGAGCATGGGGGCGCACTGCAAAGGATTATGGGACATCGCGTCCCGGGATTTTATTTCTAAATTTAGCGAGTTGTGTGCTTCTCTTATTTTATCACCATCTGTTTTTGTTTCATCTTCATTATTGTCTTATTCCATCCTGTTTTGTGTTAACTGTGCGACACCGTGAGTGAGAGCGATGTTACGGTCAACCACCCCCCTCTGTGTTCAAGTCCTTTAAATACACCCCAATAGAATTTCGTGTCTGAGTTGTACATACTGGCAGTGCTCCAGTAATGACCTGTGGAACACATTGAATGAAATCTGGGCATTTTACCTAATTGTATAAAATCCCCCGGACACAGAGGAGGACGTGTCCTGGAAACAGAGGACATATGGTCACCCGATGAGACACTGATCATCAGCGAGCTTGGTCCCTCGTTCTGCAGTACGTACAGCACAGTACAGAGCTGCTGTAGACTGTAAGGCTGTTGGAGGTTTGCATAGCATCGACTCAGAGGCTGTGTGGAGGTGGTTAGCAGCAATGCATTGCCTTCCGCATATCTTTTGCATATGGAGTCTCACTAAGACTTAATGACATTAAGTCTTCATATTGGTACTCAGTATCTGGAAGGAGCTAAAGTCTAGTTCTACTTCAACAAATGGTGTCGAAACATTCCCACTGAGAACCATATTTTGTTTATTTTCCTCATGAAATGCTGCTGAAAGAGCTTAAAGTTTAAAGTTTATTAATGGAATGCCCCTTGAGATGTAGCATCTGGTTTTCGAGGGGGTCCATAGACACATAAACACAATTTACAAAAACATACATAAATGCACATACCCACACACACACACACACAGGACAGACATGCTCCTTTGTTCCCTCACCCCCCAATCCTCCATGAGTTCTAAAACAGGTGATACATCATTGACAGAAGTTCAAAAGGAAAAAAAAAAAAAAAAAACTAAAAACATAAGCAGGAAGCTTTAAGGTGTAAAAATAATAAGGATTGGAATTGACCCAAAGATGTTACATCGCGAATGGATAAAGGTAACCTATTCCAATCATATGGAGCCCTGTACTGGAAGGCTCTGCGACCAATCTCTTTGTTTGAACGTGGAACAGTAAAAGTTAGACTATGAGTGCTTCTTAAAGAATATACAGAAGTAACTGGAACCAAAAATCACTTAAGATACAGAGGACAATAAAAAGAAATACATTTGAAAATGAATAGTATCCAGTGATATTGTTGCCTTTCATATCGTTGCAACTAGTTCAGCTTCTCAAACAAAATACAGTGATGACTTCTATAAGGGCATTAAAGTATGAATCGACATAGAGAATTGAAGAGAACATTTAAAGGCTTGAGATACAAGTCATGAGTGTTTTGATAGATTGTGTCAGCATAATCAACAATAGGGAGGACAAGTTGAGTAATTATTTGCTTCCTGACTTCTTGTGTAAAACAGTTTGCAGACCAATAAAGAGGAGTTACAGTAGCATATTTTCGTCTTATGATGTAATCTACGTGAGGTTTGAAGCGAAAGTTCAACTTTACAATCAAACTGAATCATCAAAGCTTCAGAAGCAAACTGAAAATGAAAGACAGATGAATTACAAAAGAAAAAGAGAATTGCTCTTTGGACCAGACACTCCTCAGCTCAGCTGGATGTCTCCAGATGTCTCCTGTGACCCTAGACCTGTGCTGTCTGGGCTCAAACACAATCTATTGTGTTTTATTCAATTCAACTTTATTTATGTCGCACTGAATACAACAGAGTCCTTTCTCAGAACTTTTACAGAGAAAAGCCAACGATTCCTCTGACAGAGCAATTCTGGCTCAGAGACCCTCAGGGTCAGTGTTTGACCTCCCTGCATGACTTCAGTTGTTTACAGAGGTTCTGTTGCCTTAAAGTGTTCACTGGTTCTGGTCCTGGTGTTGAGTTTAAGGTCCCATTGGTTCTTAGGTTCTGGTCCTGGTGTTGGACTAAAAATCCTCTTTGTTCCGTGGTTCTGATCTTAATGTTGGGTCCCCTTTGTCCACTGGTTCTGGTCCTGATGGGTGGTTAAAGCTCCTCCCTCTGTTCTGTGGTTCCGGAATTGATTTGATGATCCGCTTTGTTCTCTGGTTCTGGTGTTGGGTTGGAGATCCTCTTTGTTCTCAGGTTCTGGTCCTGGTGTTGGACTCAAAGTCCTCTTTGTTCCCTGGTTCTGATCTTGATGTTGGGTTGAAGGACCCCTTTGTTCTCTGGTTCTGGTTTTGTGTTGGAGATCCTCTTTTATTTCAAGTTCTGGTTCTTGTGTTGAGTTGAAGGTGCTCTTTGTTCTCTGGTTTGTGTGGTTTCATTACAAAAACCAACAACAGCTCCAACTAGTGGACCAACGTGAAGCGAAAACACAAAGGATGAGTTTTTACTTGAATCATTATGGCGTAAATCTGGCCTTGATCCATCATTTACATTTCATTTTCTTCCATAAATATGGAGATGCATTTATTTGTGACTTTCAGAGCTGGTTTTTGATGAGTGTACGGGCAGTTTTTGAATATCTTTAAAGTTGAATTATCATTATTTGACATATTTTTCTGGAAACCGATGCCACAACGCACCATTGGCGTCAGAGTGAAATGGTTAAATGGGAAACAGATTTCACTTTTAAAGGCGTCCTTCCACTACTTGTGGGTCTCCAAAGCAGTTCACACCGTCAGTCACACTCATGCACCAATGGAGGCGGCTGACATGCTCAGTCCATCCATTGGGAGCAGTTTGGGGCTCAACGACACTTGGACATGAAGACAGATGAGGAATTCAACCTGCAACCTTTTCATTTACAAACTACCAATGGAACTACTGTTTTTTCTTCAATTAATATGCATTTGAATATTGTATTTTGATTCGTTAACATAATCCTTGTTTGGAATGAAATATTTTACTGTTATCAGCTGCCGGAGTGGATGTTATTGTTCCCATGCATCCATCTTTTCTGCCACTTCACCTACTTTATTCCAGACAACACAACAGCATGACCAACAGGAGGATCGTTTGATACAGTAGAGAGAAGACATGACAAATAGTCCCAGGGCTTGTGGAGTTTTTAGTTTTTAATTTTTATTAGGAAATGAAAAGATCTAGCACATGTCGGTGATGCGCCTCATGCTCATGAACCTCATGCCGCTCATTCCCATGTCCCTGAAGCTGCGGTACTCTCCGGGCCTCAGGTACATCATCCTGCCTCTGAAGTGGGGCTGCTCGTACAGCAGCCAGTGGCCGTCCATCACGTTGCAGGACATGCAGTCGGACATGCGGTAGCGGTCCATGATGTTGTCGCAGTCGTCCATCAGCTCGTTCATCTGACCTCCGAAGTTCTCCCTCTCGTAGATCCTCATCCTGAACTGGCCTCTGTGCTGTAGGTTGAAAGACGACACAGTTTGAGTAGGCTGCTCTGTCTTGGGATCAGGTTGGACTGATGGTTTGTACCTACCATGGGGATCATCCTGCAGGACCTGATTCCGCTGCTCATGCCCATCATGCTCATGTAGTCGGCGTACTCGCCCCTCCTCATGAAGTACTGGTTGCCCATGAAGTTGGGCCTCTCGTAGACCATGAAGCAGCCGCTCTCCACCCTGCAGGACTGGCACCTGCTCAGGTAGGAGGACATGTCGGAGCAGTCGCTCATGCACTCATAGGAACGACCCTGGAAGTTCCTGTCCTCGTAGAAGATGATCTGAAACAAACAGGTAGGCTGTCAGCAAGGACTCCAACACACCTGATTCAGGTGAACTGCTGGTCTGTGGAGTCAGACATGAGCGTTTGAGCTGAACCAGGTGAGTTGGAGCTCCTGCTGCTCTATCAGGCTCTGGGTCTTCTGGATCTTACCTTGCCCATGCTCATATCAGTGGTGGACATGCTTGTAGGTGAGCTGCTGCTGATGTGACTGCTACTGCTGCACTGCTGCCCTGTTGGATTTAACCCTGGCTTTTATACCTGCCCGAACCCCGGCTCGGTCAGAGGGCCCCCTTTGTCTAAAGCCCTGACCCAGCACATGGTATAGAGCACTGTACCGCGGCGCTGTGGTACTGTGTCGTATCATCACATGATCAGGCCCTCGAAGACTTTAGAAATCTGATACTTTGACAAAGTGACAAAGCGTCCACCGTGTCCATTCAGGCCCGTTCAGCACAGCAGAGCTAATGCAAATTACATCACAACGGGCAGACTTCTAACATCAGTAACTGTATTAATGTACTTTGAATCTCTCAAGTTGATCATTACATGTAATATTTTTGAGTGGAAGACAGTTATGTTTAATAAGAATTACTTTTCCTCGAAGTGCTGCATACAGCTTTTGTTTTCTAAAGTTTTTCGGTTCAGTGTCTCACCTGACTTCACATTTTTTGTAGCCAGTTAAAACGAAAACCTTCAAACTGCACGCTTCCATCCAGGTTCACAGTCTGCTCTAAACCAGATTTGCTTCATGCAGCTGTTCTCCAGCTTTGCATCTCTTCAACGTTTTTCTAGTGAAAACACTGAATTTTGAGTGTTTCGTATGTATTTACATGACAAAGATGCTCAAAGCCACTGAAAACACAACTTTTTCAACACATCCAAGGTGGAAGTTTTTGAAAACACACTTCGAAAACAAGACTTTTTTGAATGTCTCGGGCTCTCTTCCAAGTAGACGTCACAAACTCTACTCCATCTCCTGAGACTCTGCTTCCTCTCCTTAAACTTTGCACCTTCTCCTGGAACTCTGTTCCTGGTCCTGAAGCTCAGCTCTTGGTCCTGCTCCTGATGCAAAATGCAAAAACGATGCATGCTCACTTGAAAATCATTGAAATGGGAGATCATGTTAAAACTATAATCCTGCATTTTACCTCCAGTTTGAACACTGTGAAGGCCTGAAGTATGACCAGTATTAGACCACTCTGAAAGTCTTTGCAATTTAAAGTCTTCCTGTGGTTGTGTACGGCCCCTCCACTGGAATACTGGATGGAACAGGAACTCTTGTCTATCTCTGTACCATCAGTCCACAGGCCGGACCAGACCCACTCAGAGTTTGTGGATGTGGATAAGCATCTATTTGGACTTGCTGTGAAGGCTTGCAATTGAGAAAAGCCAACCAACAAAACACTTGATCTAATTGGAAATTGAAGGAGCTCTCTTTCCTGGTTGTAGCAGAAACAACATTTCAAGTTTGAGCCTTATTTGATTAAAATGGTGTTTGAATGTCTCTGACAGTTTTCACATATGAAGCAAATGTCTGTTGAAGTCAGTCCAAGCACACAACTGTCAGTGAACAGTTCAAATGAAATACTTTAAATACATTAAAAGCAGATATTTTGTTCCTCTTTAACAAGCGTGACTCTCATGTTTTTGAGATCCAGTTTCACCTCAGGTTTTCTCTCAGCTCCATAAAGACTGCCAAGTTGGATTGTTATTATGGTGACTGTCAACTCTACAGCTACCAAGTTCAGGGGAATATGGACTGAGACCAGGATCAGGAAAATATGGACTGGGAGTCATGACACTCTGGAGGAAAACATTGTTCTTATTCATGTCCTGATCATGTGCAGAATTACTGTTTACTATGACTGTGGAGTGCAGGACCACGAACAGGACCAGGAGGAGGAGCAGAATTTCAGAAAAGAGTCTCATAGAGACAGAGTCTGAGGGTTTTTGAAACATTCCACTTCGCAAGCTTTTTTCAAGAAGCTGTATATCCACCGTTGTGTGAACAGACTCTCAAAACCTGAGGACGGTTTAGTCTTTTTACTTGAAAAGTGCTCCTGAGTGCAGAGTGCTCTCTGCCTCTCACTGGCTGCCATCCATGATGTTTGAGATATGGGAGTATATCAGGATATAGGTAGATCGGTGGTGAGCCAGTCATTTGAAGGGAGCTAGAGCTTGGACTGAACATTCATATATATTACTCAAATATGCATGAATGAAGATAAATAATGCCTTAAATGAAGTTTTTATGAAGCAGTTGCACATGAACAATGTGTGTTAAAAAAAGTTCATAAGTCTTGGAAATAATGAATAGAGCGTAGACGGAAGAACGGAAATGCGAACCTTTAAAACCTGTAGCATCAAAGTTAATCGAGAAAGAAAGAAAGAAAGAGAAAAAAAACACAGAAACCGGATTCTGTTTACTTGCGGTAGATGTAAATACATCCCTTTTTCCCACTGTCCAATCAGAACCCTTCCCAACCCCCAAAGTTAAAGCGGAATTAAACAGAGGCGAATAAATGTGCTTCCTATTCAAACCTTAATGGGAATACTATTCCCATGGAAACACGAAACAGAATACTTTAATTATTTAATCTGGAATAATTAATTGAGAATGAATAAAACATCATGCAACCGTGGCCACTGATATTTTACCTGACATTTGAACCAAAATATCAACATATCAAATCTGTTCAAGAAGTTTTTCCTGTATTGAAAAGTCCCAGTGTCAGAGTAGATGTTTTTAGTAAATGTCTATAGTTTATATGATGACAATTTAAATATATTGCTGTTGTATGACTCTGGCTAACACCTCTTACTGATACGATCCTGCCTGAGTCTCAGCTGATGTTCCTCCATCAGTCATATATCTTTTGTTACATTACAGATGTACAGAATCAGATCAGTTGTTGTTTCACAGTTTTTCATTAAGAAGTAATGGAGATAAAACTGTCCTGAAAAAAGATTCAGTTCAGATTTTGGCTGTCAACATCTTTCGGGTTTTTTTCCACTGATTTTATTTGTCGGTGTATCAAAAAGTTTGACAAAACACTGAAGTAGTTCAGAGAGGTTTTATTGGAAAGGTGTTCAGTTGCAGGAATCCATGATGCGCCTCATGCTCATGAACCTCATGCCGCTCATTCCCATCTCCCTGAAGCTGCGGTACTCTCCGGGCCTCAGGTACATCATCCTGCCTCTGAAGTGGGGCTGCTCGTACATCAGCCAGTGGCCGTCCATCACGTTGCAGGACATGCAGTCGGACATGCGGTAACGGTCCATGATGTTCTCGCAGTCCTCCATCAGCTCGTTCATCTGACCTCCGAAGTTCTCCCTCTCGTAGATCCTCATCCTGAACTGGCCTCTGTGCTGTAGGTTGAAACACAGACGTTATTTTAGGACCACAGAGCTCCACACCGGCTGTGATGGACAGCAGAAGCTGGTTCCTACCATGGGGATCATCCTGCAGGACCTGATGCACTCCCTCATGCCCATCATGCTCATGTAGTCGGCGTACTCGCCCCTCCTCATGAAGTACTGGTTGCCCATGAAGTTGGAGCGGTCGTAGACCATGAAGCAGCCGCTCTCCACCCTGCAGGAGTGGCACCTGCTCAGGTAGGAGGACATGTCGGAGCAGTCGCTGCTGCACTCATAGGAACGTCCCTGGAAGTTCCTGTCCTCGTAGAAGATGATCTGAAACAGAGACCGTGACAGCAGGTTGGCTAAAGGCCACATGTATTCCTCACACGACAGAAGTTGGATGGTTTGAGATGCTTTGGTACCTTTCCCCTCATGTTCATGCCGGTGTTGGTCATGATGGCTGTGCGTGAGTTGATGCTCTTCCTACCTGGGTTAACCCTTTCCTTTTATACCTGACCAAACGTGATAACCGTGGACCCCTCCCACCGCAGAGCGCCTTGCTCAGCACTTCACCGTGGAGGCCCACTGGGCTCACATCACATCCATTTTTTTCACTCACTGCGGTCTTTAGTCACGGCTTTTCTCTCAGAACACAGAGCATTTCCAACAGCGCTCGTAATACGTGAATAGACCGAACCACCTGACCGTTAAAAAAACACTGTATGCCACACATGGTGGCAATGTTTGAGGGCATAATCAGAGACGGCATACAGACCTGTTCATAAGATGATCTTTTGAAACGTGTCAGGAACACTGGATCAGGTTGGAAGCCATGGATCTATTCATCTTTTCATGTGTGCTTCCAGAATTCACCCAGACTGGCTGATTTGGAAAAAAAAAAAGAAAAGAAAAAACATGAAGAATAGAAAACGTGGGAAAAATTAGGAAGATCAGTTGTTGCCAGAACCTTTTCTTGACTCGTTTTAGATTATGATCAAACAACATTATTTCATGTACAAACATATCGTTTTTGTGTTTTATTGCAGAAAGGTTTAGTATTTAGACAACATCGTTGTTAAAACACGAAAATGGCAGAAAAACTTAAAGCTGTGTGGTTTTAATGTCAAACCATTTACAGTGCTGTAGAGAACAATACAGTATGAGCATTACCAATGGGAGTTCACGGACATTCGTGTGGACAGTTTTCAGAGGCTCTGATTACGGGTGTCGTGCAAAAGGACACCCAACGTTCAACAAGTTTTGTGTTATCACTTGAGAGCATTGGCATGTAAACAGGCCCTTGATTGACTGATGAATAAGTCTACGTATATTTTACTTACTTCAGTATTATTTAAGATGGCTTTGTTTTAATTCTTATGAGCTGCTTGTCATTCACAGCCTTTGAAAAAGTTTTATTTCAGGACAAACATATCTGTTTGTCTTACAGAAACCTGCTTTCCTGATGAAATAATCCAAATCATTTGTCATCTTTGTAGTTTGAAACATGAACTCCTGTTTTGTCCAGTGAATTTATTTTTCTACATAAACAAGCAGCCACGGTAAATGGTAAATAATTGGATATTTCACTGGTATACTCTCTTTCCATCACTTGACCAGTCGTGAAGGCATCGACCATTCAGACACAAGACAGCTCAATGTGCTTCACAGAGATCTGAAAGAAGGTCAAGGTCAGGGTTACTTCATTTGAGTAGATTTGTTAAAGTCCTACTCCAGTCCTCTTTCGTAGCTATTTTAAAGCATTCTCAGTGGTGTTTAAATAGTGATTACAAAGTTTTAAACTAAAATCACCAAATCTGTGCCATTTTCCAGGACTTTGTATCTGCAGAGCTCCAGTAGCTCATTGGCAATTTGCCTCTGGGTGGAATCAACGGTGCTCTGCATCCTCCCCTATTCACGTTGGAGACCCCCCTCCTTCCCTATTCATGCAGGAGGATTGCAGATTATTTGTAGAAAATGAAGCACATACATTATTATTATGTTCTTATTTTGTATTTGCATGGCCGATGCCTCCACTGTGTGTGAATATGTGTCAATGGGTGAATGTGATATGCTGTGTAAAGCGCTTTGGGCTCTGCTCAAGCAGTGTCATAAGCCCTATTTAAGTGTTCATTTATCATTTGGAGTTTATTTGCTATTTATTTCTGTTTTGTTTTTTCTAGTCAGTGTGGGCAAGGTGGAGCTTGTGAGGTGCAAGCTTGTGGCTCGCCTAACAGGTTTATTGCAAATGAAATCCAGTCTGCCTGAGCCTGCATTTTATGGTCGGCCTATTGTTCATCGAGATGTTAATGCAGAAATACTCATAAATGGAAATTTTAGCTTGCCTTTCTCAAGATATGTCCTCTACCCTCAGTAAAATGCCACATGAACATGTGAACAACATGAAAAATATGATTTTCATTGGAGCGGGCGTTCAAGTACTTAAAAACTTTCAAAAGATATAAAAGAAATCCATTAAAACAAGCAATTAGGAATCTCAGTCTTAAGCCATTAAGGGTATAAAATACTATAAAACCTGATCTGTGTACTTTTTGGTTCCTTTCATTGGATCAACTTTACTTTTTGCTTTTCCCATATTGGTATTTGGCATCCCAAATCACCACAAATATTCTGTCCTATGGTCAGAAAGTAGAATACGTCACACTCTCCCAGGAATCTTCACGAACAATGGAGGAGCTCTGAGCATCCAACATAGATTAATATATTACTGCATGAGTTGACAACTTCTACACATGTAGCACAGAAATAATGGATTTCTACATAAGTTTAAAAGATTAATCAATTAATTTCAAGGAGAAATTTTCAAAAATTACTTTAAAATCATCGGTGTGATGCCTTGAAATTGGCAACAACAAAGTTTCAGAATCCACTTTTAGCTCCTTTTCCCAAATGGCCACCAGTGCTCGTTCAGAGCCAGAGCTTGACTGAGCACTTGTTCATTGTTTTTTGTTTCCACTGGCTGAGCATCGGCTCCAAGCTCTCAAAACTGATGCTGAACGAACGCCACTTCTCTGCTGGTCCAGACGGAGCATCGACACATCATCAGCTGGGGTCGGGTTCAAGGAGAGCGTTTGGAAATGCGTCACTGCTATCTTGAAAACCATAGTGGAGCGACTAATTTCATATTTTTGATTTGGCGTGAACACAAAATTCAAGCAGCAGTGGACTGAGGCTGAGACTCAGAGCTTCCTGGCACTGTGGTTTGAAGCTGAGGTTCAAAACAAGTTGGAGAAGCCTCTCAGACGGAGCATGTGTTGGAGGAAATACAGCAGGAGGTGGCTGCAGCAGAACACCAGCGGATCCTCCACCGGTTCAACTCATTCACCAAGTAAAGAAAAAAAAAGGAGTGTTGTTGAATAAATGACTATGTACATAGGAGTAGGGAAAATGAATAAACAGAAACTGTCATGAAGCTTAAGCCCAGCCAGGTGCTTGTTTTGAATTCTTACAAGGAGTCATGAGCTTCAAAGATTAATCAATTAATTCCAAGGATTTTCGATTTATTATTTCGTGGGAATGAATTAGTAATTCGTGTGCACGATTTATTATTTCGTGGCCACACTTTAATTTTTTTCTTACCATGTCATGTCCGGGGCTCCGTAATTTTGTACTGACGGAGCTGAGCGGAGCGGACCCAGACAGAGCCGAACGTGGCGCAACGGAGGCTGTGGAATCAGCTGCAGTCATTACAATAGCAACGTATTTGCTGCGGGGGTCCGAGCGGAGCGGAGCTGAGTGGACCGGACTGGAGACGGAAGATGTGGAATTTTGAGGTTACAAGCTTTTTCTTCGGGGACCCAGATTTTTAACATTGTAAAACTTCATGATCCCCCACCAACACACCTTTACCAAAAATATCGAAGGAACTTCAAAGCACATTACATGTGGATTACAATTTCATGGTTACATTCTTTGACGGTGACGTCCATTTCTCAGAGGATGAACCCTTTGGGTTTACGCTCAGCTCATGGTGTTTGGGGTATGGTGCCGCTTCAGCTTGCTCCATGATGGGCTCTGTTATGGTCTCTGTGGTGGTCTGTGGTGGTCTTCGCAGTGGTCAGTGTTGTGGCTCAGGGTCTCTTATGTCTGCGGCATTGACGCCTTTTTTATATGACGTGGGTCCACCTTTTACAGCTATTACAGCTTCAACTTTTCTGGGAAGGCTGTCCACACGGTTGAGGAGTGTGTTTATAGGAATCTTTGACCATTCTTCCAAAAGTGCATTGGTGAGGTCACACACTGACCCCCCGATGCACACTGGATGCGGTCCGGCTGCGGAACGGCTCCGGTCCGGACACCGCAGCTAATCCGTAGTCATTAAAATCAATGCTGTGATGCACACCGGCCGCGGTCCGGCTGCGGTCCGGCTGCGGTCCGGCTCCGGTCCGGCTCCGGTCCGGCTCCTGAGCCTCTGCGGAGCTCCGCTCTCTTTCCGCAAAGATCCTATTTTTCTGCATGCCGGAGCCCTACCACGTCAATTCAGACAGAAGGAAGTCGGGTGCCCGGAAGGAAACGCGATACATGTTCCAAAATAAATGACTTCAAAATAAAATCTGTCATGTTTTTGCCTTAATATTCTATTTTTTTACTTCTTCTGGTAGAATACAGAACAAACAACGTGATGTCATCATTATACGCTTTAGAAGAATGAACGCTTTTGTACTTCGTCACTGCTATAAAGTCAAATGACTCCAAAATGGCACAAAACAGCTCTGTGACCGGAGCAGCTCTGTGTTGCCAGATTGGGCGGGTTTCAGCCAAATCAAGCTTCTTTTTTGAACACGTTGGACGGGTTGATGAAATGATTGTGTTTATGACGTGTTTGTTATTATAAAAATACGGTTTTAACTTGCATTTTCAACCGAGATGGCGGTTTGGGCTGCTTTCTATTGAGTTAAACGGGTCATATTGTTTACGGGTGAGAGCGACATATCTGGCAACCTCCTCCAGCGGACTGCAGAGACACCGCAGGCGGTGTGAATCACAGTGCTGCGGTGTACCGGACCGGAGACGGACCACAGCCGGACTGCAGCCGGACTGCATCCAGTGCATCCGCTCTAATTCATCCCAAAGGTGTTCTGTAGGGTTCAGGGCAGGACTCTGTGGAGGCCAGTCGAGTTCATTCACACCAGACTCTGTCATCCATGTCTTTATGGACCTTGTTTGTGCTCTGGTGCACAGTCATGTTGGAAGAGGAAAGGGCCCGCTCCAAACTGTTCCCCACAAGGTTGGGAGCATGGAATTGTCCAAAATGTTTTGGTATCCTGAAGCATTCCCTTCACTGGAACTAAGGAGCCAAGCCCAAATCCTGAAAAACATCCCCACACCATGATTCCTCCTCCACCACCAAATTTCACACTTGGTACACTGCAGTCCAAAATGTACCATTCTCCTGACAACTTCCAAACCCAGACTCGTCCATCAGATTGCTAGGTGGAAAAACCTGATTCATCACTCCAGCGAATGCGTCTCCACCGCTCTATAGTCCAGTGGCGGCGTGCTTTACACCACTGCATCCGGCGCTCTGCATTACACTTGGTGATGTGTGGCTTGGATGCAGCTACTCTGCCATGGACACCGATTCCACGAAGCTCTCTGCGTACTGCACTTGGGCTAATCTGAAGGCCACATGAAGTTTGGAGCTGTGTAGCTCTGAGTGTGCAGAAAGTCGGCGACCTCTTAGCACTATGCGCCTCAGCATCCGCTGACCCCTCTCCGTTTACATGGCCGACCACTTCGTGGCTGAGTTGCTGTTGTTCCCAAACTCTTCCATTTTCTCATAACAAAGCTGACAGTTGACTGTGGAATATTTAGGAGTGAGGAAATTTAACGACTGGATTTGTTGCACAGGTGGCATCATGTGACAGTTTCACGCTGGAATTCACTGAGCTCCTGAGAGCGGCCCATTCGTTCTCAAATGTTTGTCAAAACAGTCTGCATGCCTTGGTGCTTGATTTTATACACCTGTGGCCAGACCCTGTGATCAGAACACCTGATTCTGATCATTTGGACAGGTGGGCAAATACCTTTGGTAATATCGGGTAGTTCTCCTCTGTAATTCGTCCGCGTCTTTCTGATCGAAGGTTCAGTCCTTGAATTATTTGTTTGTGATCTGCAGTGTTCACACTTTCCCAGTCATGAATTCACTCAACAGACAGGATTTTTTTTTTTTTTTTAAGTTTTATTTATTCTTGGCTGACGGATGTATTTTTACATATCCATGATGCGCCTCATGCTCATGAACCTGGAACCTCCCATTCCCATGTCCCTGAAGCTGCGGTACTCTCCGGGCCTCAGGTACATCATCCTGCCTCTGTAGTGGGGCTGCTCGTACATCAGCCAGTGGCCGTCCATCACGTTGCAGGACATGCAGTCGGACATGCGGTAGCGGTCCATGATGTTGTCACAGTCGTCCATCAGCTCGTAACTCTGACCTCCGAAGTTCTCCCTCTCGTAGATCTTCATCCTGAACTGGCCTCTGTGCTGTAGGTGGGAATGCAGACGTTATTTTAGGACCGCAGAGCTCCAGACCTGCTGTGATGGACAGCAGAAGCTGGTTCCTACCATGGGGATCATCCTGCAGGACCTGATGCAGTCCCTCATGCCCATCATGCTCATGTAGTCGGCGTACTCGCCCCTCCTCATGAAGTACTGGTTGCCCATGAAGTTGGGGCGGTCGTAGACCATGAAGCAGCCGCTCTCCACCCTGCAGGAGTGGCACCTGCTCAGGTAGGAGGACATGTCGGAGCAGTCGCTGCTGCACTCATAGGAACGTCCCTGGAAGTTCCTGTCCTCGTAGAAGATGATCTGAAATAGAACGCAGTGTGAGGACAAATCTCAGGAACCGATAAGAAGAGAGAGCTGTAGGAGAGTGCTTACCCTGCCCATGGTCATGGTGGTTGCTTTGGTTCTTCAGAGAACTGCGGTACTGTGACACTGATGCTGCTCCTGGGTGTTACTGTTACTTTTATACCTGACCAAACCCAAAGAATCTCTGGCTGCCATTGTGTAAAGCCCTGAGCCAGCAACATGGTATAGAGGCCTATAGAGTGCTGAGGGGCATTTGTCACGTTTCTATGTGACCAGATCCCCTAGAAGACTTTAGAATGGCTTTTTCCATAGGAACGTCTACACAATGAGCATTTTTTAAAGCAACAATGCAGAGTAAAAGACAACAGACTCCTTTCAAAACCTGCTGTATGGCCCCCGTCATAGGTCATAGGTAAGGGAACAATTTACAGACACGAGTGTCCTTTTGTCTGACCTGCCAGTGCGTTACACACATCTGTCTCAGCTCCGCTGTTTGAACATGAAAAACATCATTAATTATTAGATGTTATCAGGTGAAACCATTAATTTATTAGCACCACTGTCATCAGCTCATATACTGCAGCCCAGAATCATATAGTTTTCAGGAATGTTTCAGACACTTGTTACTATATAAATAAATAGAAGTGTTGAAAAAGAATTACTTAAATCACAACTCTTTCTAAAGTTTTGTCTGCCAGATAAATAAAATACTATAAAATATTTAACATACATAGACGACGGTTTTCAGACGTGTTCATGAGTGTGAACAGACAATGGTTTCATCACAGGTGGATTCGAGAGCAGATAACTGTGCCAGTATTTTTAAAAACAAAATTACACCAATATAATCCACTAAACACTGATGACATTAAATCACAGTTATTAAACTATGATGCTTTTGTTGACCTCCTAATGGGACCAAAATAAAAGGCAAATAAGAAAAGTGATGCAACTTACATGCTACACAAATAACTTACAGCTTACGTACCTCTATTTTTTTCACATTTTCAAAGAAAAAGCGATTATTGTAATAAACCTATAACACTTATAGTATTCTTATGAATCTGAATGAGCTACAAGTGATTCATGCACTCTTAGATTAACTTTTTGGAAACATTTTTTTTTTCAAGAAGAGGAGCTTGTGTGGTTATACAATGCTTAAATTTCTAAATTCTATACTCAAAACTAAACTCAGACTGTTGTACACACTTATCTGAGCTGAAACCAGCGACAGTCATGTTGATGATGTTTAAATAAACTAAAATAAAGTGCTCAGTTTCTTTCAAGTCAACAATGCTCGAGCCTACAAATCCATAAAGAGGGGGAGAATTTTTTCCATAAAAATGATCATCTCTGACTTTTCACAGTGTCTGTGAGGGCCATCAAACTCACTTTAATTCAGGGGCCACATATAATTCAGTGTCATCTTTCCTGGGCAGGACTGATGAAATAATGCCGTAACCACCTTTAAAATTAAACGGGAAGGGTTTTCTTGACACAACTGAAGAAAATGTCCATATTTTCACAAAACCAAACAATTTCCATGGAAAAGGACTCAAGTCTCAACATAAAGCCAATTTGAATGACACCGCCTGGTTCAACATCCGGTAAAAACTTCCCCTGTAGCGGTTGTGGTTTTTCCAAACTCTCCCTGACAGCAAGGCTTTGAGGCTAGTTTAATGGCAACACGGTACCTGGCCTTGATGGCAGCAGCACTTACATCTTGTCTTGGCTCACAGTGTTGTGTCTAAGACTAAAGAAATGAGTTGAAAAATCACTGTTCTCTTTGAAATGTATTGCTTGATGGTTTGTTGTGTTGAACTGGTCTGCTCATTATTTGCCACTCATGAATGGAGAACAATGCCCCACACACAGACACACACACACACACACACACACACACACACACACACACACACACACACACACACACACACACAAAAGCTGTTTTACAACACCTTCATGATCGCTTTAAAATGACACTTAATCTGCAAGAAATGTAACACATTTTTATCTACATGTCATTTGATGAAGTAATGTATGTTCACAGTGTTAAAGATTGTTAACAATTTAAAACATTTCTTTTCATCTTTAAGCATATTTTAACAATTTTATCGGGGCCTTTGAATGGCACGTGTCTTTCTGATGTCTTTTTAATATTTATATACATGTGACATTCTGTGTTAAATTATATAAACAACCTTTTCATATCTTCAAAACATTAGAAGACAATTTTGATTGCATCTTTGGAAAACATCTATGTATGCTGCACATTTCTTTGACATAAACTAACACAGAAAACTCAGACAGTGGACAAATTTTTTCTTTTATTTGAAATCCACTTCATGTCCTCCATGTGCTTCACCAGTGGAGAGATGATTTCAGCGAGGAAAAGGAGGACTTCCTCACGAAGATCGCACAGGCGCGTGACGACCTTCCCTCGGGACGGCCGCTGGACTTCGGAGTGCAGAAGCAGCTGTTTGAAGTGTGCGTCCATCTCACTGCAGAGGATGGAGAAGACACGGGCATTCATGGGGCACGACTTTTTAGGTTTCTTGATTTTTTTATTGCTTCGTCCAGTGCAGTGCGAAGCTCTTGGGGCATCATCTCGGTTGCCTGGCGGTGGATTATACACTGTGTCCAAACAGACGCAGGGGCAACTTCTTGCACTTATATTTACCCGGCTGCTGTGTCTTCCTGTCGTTGCCCTTGGCAGTGCATATTCCACAGCAGCGGCCCCGATTGACATTATTTTCCAGCACGAAATCATTCAGAACCTTGAAGATTTCAGAGGGTGACCAAAAAAGAAAACTTGTTCATGCACACTAAGCTCTTTAAGATCACACACATTAGGACCATTTGAACTCCTAACTCCAGAGTCTTTCTCCCTTCTCCTCTTATTTCCTAACAATGAATCCATTTTCCCCTCAAATTTTAGAAGATAGCTAAACAGAGAACTTCTTTTCTGGTTTTAAATTTCTCCTCACAACGCATCTCCCCTGTGCTCATGTCGTGCTCCAGATGTTCTCACATTGTTCTCATGATCTGCTCATTTGTGACGTTTTGCACGGCCCTCCATGACTCAGAAACAGAGTAAAGATTACAAAGTGAACTCTAATACTAAATTATAATAAATTAACAAAGTATGTGCTTAAAGCAACACTAAGGAACTTTTAGTTTTCATTGATTTTGGCGGCGCCAGTGGACAAAAGCGGTAGTGTTTTGCCTGAAGGAATACTACAGTTCCCACGAGGACTAGCGCGTGGCGTAGTAAAATGCTGCTCCCGGTGGCATGCTGTGGGACTGAACTCTCCTACATTTGTTTCCAGTGGCTGTGTGAAGGACGGATAACGACGAGGTAATGAATCTAATGGTGGCTGAACAATGTTATATCGTGATGTGACACATGCCGTAAAGCAGTCCGCACATTTGGAGTTTTTTAGTGTGCAGGGTTCCTACCACCCTCCTCACAGCTGCTTAGTCCAAGTGAAAGCAATACTGACGCCCTCAAGCCGTGACAGAGGGGTCATTCAACTAGTTGTAAGTCGATGTATCATCACAAAAGATATTAAAATGTTTTATTAAGGTTGAAAAGTTCCTTAGTGTCACTTTAATTTCCCATAAATAATTTGAAATTGAAGAGCAGGTAAACTGCTTATAGCGATGGGAAAAAAAATCTCCCTGGGGGAGGCGGGTTTTATTAGAGATTCCACCGATCACTGATTAACAATATAGTATAAATAAATGACATCAAATTAAAGCAGCCAGCCGCTTGATGGCTGCTGCTCTGGAAGGATTTTATACTGCCCATCCCTATCTGGTTTGTAAACAAATTGTATGTTAGCTTTCAGAATATTTACTGATAATGAAGAACGGTGAAGAACCCCACCTAAAAATTTCCCATCAGCCATCACTGGGCATGACATATTTTCCAGCTACACAACCGTCCTGGACTACATTCAAGATGCATATTGTTCCCACTACCAAACATATCAGAATCCCGTATTTGCCTGAATATAAGACGATGTTTTTTTCCAGAAATGGTATTCGCAAAAATGGGGCCGTGCTATAATGGAGGACTAGATGTAGCCAAAGTACCGGTGACCTGTACTGCCTCTGCTCCATGCAGTGACTCCGCCGCCCCGTTAGGGGGAGCTAGTGAGTTGGACAGAGTGTAAGCCTACAGCAGTGTGAGAAGAAGACTGAGCAAGGCGGTATGCACCTAAGTTGTTGGTCGCCACCCGCCATTGTCCCAAGGAAGAAGAAGAACACTGAGCAAGTGTGGCTGGTGTTTGTTTTTCTAAGGTTCATTTCAAACAGCGCATCGAAAATATATGTCTGTAAGTACTCAAGTATACTTAGTTGATGTTCAGGATAGAGGTGAAATTGATACTTGTGAGTTTGGCCGTTTGTTTTGAAGTTTCAAAGCAGATGCTAATTCCGTTAGCATGTTAATGGCGTTTCCATTAATAGTTAGCATTGAGCTAGCAGCTTTGATTTTAGATACTTGTTTTGTTTTTAGACAGTGATGTATTTTGTGATACATCTTGTGTATTTGTTCACTTATATGTGTATCTGGTTTGTTTCAGTTTTACAGCCTTCAGGAGAAAGTAATAAAAGCTCAGACCAGCTGAAATCGCCTGCTTTCTTTCTGAAGAACTGTTCTCTACATGCAAAACTGAATCCAACATTCACGGAGGGCTGAATTGTTAATGTTCATGAAGTTGAATAGAATTTTAATTTGATGGTTATAAAGTTATTTACATCACTAATGCAGTTATTGAACCTTTGAGGTACTTAATTGTTGCTTATTTTTGCTTATTTTGAGAAAGAGAATATATTTTTTATTTAATACTGCAGTAATATTTTTTTAATCTTAAATCACGTGAAATGTTATCTATGTTGTGAGTTTTAGAGTTTAAATAATTGTACAATAAAAGGTTCTCTTATGAGTAACCTTATTGTCTTCAACATATTTTTATTTTTGATATTTGAAAAATAGGGGCTGTCTTATAATCACAGTCGTCTTATATTCGGGCCAATACGGTATTTTCCTGCCAGACCACCTCAGGAAGTGGTTTGAATGAAGATATATTGGTGCCTGGTGCCACTTGTCTTTGGGGCTCGTCACTTACACGTACTCGGATCGCCTGAGATGCATTTTAATGGCAGGTGTAGGACGGGACAAGTCAGATAAATAGGAGGGCTTAAGACCGCTAAGACGCTTAAAAGCTAGTAAAAGCTTTAAATCCTTTCTGAAATGCAATGAGCACCAATTCAGTGATCTTGAGACAGACGTAATGTGCTCCTGGCGTCTGGTCTTCATCAGCATTTGTGCTGCTGGATTCCGGAAAAGCTGAAGGCTGCTGATACTCTGCGTGAGAAGACCAGAGAGCCTAGCATTACAGTGGTAAAAACGACTGCAGTTAAAAGCAATGAAAATGATCCACCTGGCAGTGACTCAGAAACAGGAAAAGAGCAAAGCTCACTGTTTCACTTTGTGAGCAATAAAATCTTCTCCACAGGGCAACCTCCGCTGCAGAGCATCTAACACAGGCATCTTATGATGGAAAAATATGTTTTTCATATCCAGAAATAGTAAAAGGCTCCTTCTTGTCTTCAACAGAAATACAGATCATAGACATGATCGTTAAACAAACAATAATGAGGTGGATGGACGACATCGGAAAGGACGTCTGGGACCAGTGGTTGGCAGATCTGCACACAGTACCTTGTTTCAGCGTCTCGATGGATGAAACACAGACGTCACAGACGCTGCTCAGAAGAAAACTCTTCCAGAGGAAGTGTGTGAACTACCACTCCATGGCCAAACAAGAGGTGAGGATATTCTGAATGCACTTTTAGCGTTTTATGTGCCATATCTTCTCAGCTAGTTCAAACTTGTGTCGGTACTGATGGTGCGCCGAGAAAAAGGTCTGGTTGGCCTCATGAAAACAATGAAAAGCACATTTTCATCAGCTTCCACTGCATCAACCACCTGGAAACACTGAATTCCAGTCTGTGATGCAAAGGGTTGTGCATGTGGTGAGTCACATTGTTTCAAGAGCACTAAACCACAGACAGTTCAGACAGTGAAATCCAGACTGTGACACAGAGTAAAGTCATTCAGTGTTACACAGTGCAGTCAGGTAGTTGTGCTGAGGAAAGCTGCTGGAGCAGTTCCTGAAATCGGTGCTTTGTTGGTCAGTCAGGGGGAAACAGCAGCCAGAGTTGAAAGAGCCAAACTGGATCACACAGCTCAATCATAGCTGTCACCTGAAGGCTTTCCATGTGCAGCTTCCAGGTAGAGATGTGATGCTTGCCAATGGGTCGGTTGTTTGAACGACGCGAACCGGTTCATAGCTTTCTGCGAGCTGTATGTATGTTCAGACTGCCCACGCTTTCTTCACGTTACCTGTGTGCCTGATGAGTCCGAACTCTCAATTCTGCCTTTATGTGAATGACTCATGTCACATTTTGCTGGTTGATGTTAAAAACCGCTTTATCAAAGGGGATAAATAGTAGATTTTAGCAATGGAAACACACACACACACACACACACACACACACACACACACACACACACACACACAGACACACACACACACACACACACACACACACACACACACACACAAACAGACAGACATAAAATGCTCTGTCAAAGGACACACAGCAGCATTTGGATGCAGTTTTCTGGGGACAACAAGCCAGATACAGCACTATGCCACATATGAAAACTCAGCACCCAACAGTAACAGTGTCAGATATCAGAACATAAAGGACTGAGTCCGGCACTACTAAGGCCGATGTCTGTGTCAGTCTCTCTAATGCACATCAAAGGATGCTCAACAGCTAGCAGAGCCTTTTTAATGGCTCTTTGAAAGGAACGGTTCCTCAAGACCTGCCTCCCTTCAAGGAGCCAGAAATCCCATCTCTACTGCCAGATGATGCGCTGAAGACAGTTGGAGGTTTCCATAACAAAACAAGGGGTCAGTGGATACCTACACAGGATCTGTTGATGAGGCTTTGGAGGAGCTGAAGGGTGAGAGTGAATCCATATTCAGTGATGTGACTGAACATAAGGAGATTTTGTGTTTTACTGAACAAACCCTTCCATTTGGAAGTGTCATCTCTCACTCTGACCATCACACAGTTCTACCCTGGTAATCACTCTGCTCTGGAGACAAAAACAATTTAGCTGCAAACAAATGACATTTGCCAAGTTGAACTCAGACCAGGTGTTGTGAGGTGTCTTTCTTCAAGAGCTCAACAAGTCAACATTTTCAAACCATGAATGCTGTCAAGAGTGTTATTAAGGTAAATGTAGTTTTATGTAATTATATTTTTCAGTGTGATTATATCAATACTGTCACAATAAGGTGATTTTTTTTATTTTTACATCTTGTTATTTCAATAAATTTCCCTTCATTAACTGCCGTGAGGAACATCAATTGTTGGTTTCTTTGAATAAAACTTCCCACATCTTCCAATCCGCCATGGTCAGGAATTTCCCTTGGTTGGTCATGTGCAACATTTACAGAGAACCTATTTATGTTATTTGCAGCAACATCCAAATCATATTCCTGTTGATCGTTGGTCTCAAACTCAACTTACCTGGGAGCCGCTACAGGTAGAGCCCGGTGAGCCTGGGCCGCAACAAGCATTCCACAATAATCCCATTGATCCAGTCTTCTCAATCATAAATATTAACAGTTCCTCAGCATGAAGGGTTCTCTAGAACGCAACTTTCTCTTGCCTAGTCCTCCTCTTACACAGCCGAGCCACTTTTGGCTTCGGGGACGAAGCAGTTGAGATCCTCTGTATGGGTTGAGATTCCCATCAGTAAGTTTGGACCTCTATTTGGCTTATTAAAGTTCATGGTGGAGAAAAGCTTTTCACATGTGTTCCCAAAAAGGGACATGGCTCACTTAAACATTCCTGAAAAGCTCCGGGAAGGTGGGGGGCAATTCTCTCAAAGATTGAAAACTTGGCTTTGAGTTCAGAATAGCGCTGCAGGTCAATGAGCTCCATTTGAAGCACAGGAGGAGAAGGGGTCAGCAAAAATCTTAAAAGTGTGTCTTTGTGCGTCTTGAAGTCTGCAGACTGTGATCAGTTTCTCCCAGCAGCTTTACAATGGCATCACCATATTTCTCGCCACTCAATGGTGTGCCCACATCCGGGAGGGCCTTGCATGCTGGGAAATGGCAGAGGCTTGTCAGAGAGCTGGGCTTTCCATGACACAAGTTTAGTGGAGAATTCTCTCACGTGGTCAAAAGCAGCACTGACAAGCTGCCCGGGTCTTTGAACTTCTTGTTCAGCACATTCAGCTCCTGTGTGATGCCAACAAGAAAAGCTAAGTCCATGAGCCATTTGGGATCACTTGAGCACAGGAACAGCCATCCCATCCTTCCCCATGAAAACTTTCTGTTCTTCTCTCAACTCAGCCCTCTTCAAGACATTTCCTATGTTGAAAATCTTCATCCTGAACTGAGCAAACTTACCGGATACGGTTGATGCATTTTACGACGGATGTCACATTATCAGACTTAAGCATTTGCTGCAAAGGACCCGCTGATGAATAATGCAGCGCAGAGCCTTCTCTCCACCTTCCTCCTCCAGTTTTCTTTGAACAAATGCCACTAGTCCATCTATCCTCCCTGACACTGATGACGCTGCGTTGGTTGTCATTCCAGTAAACTCATCCATGGCAAACTAGCATCAATAATGGAATAGCAGGAGGCTGGCAGGCCCGACCAGTTGGGTATGACATTGAAGGCGGGTGGCGCACCGCCACCACAGGAGATAAAGCTTGAGGTGGGTAGAGCGCCACCACCACCAGAGATGGAGCTCGAGGCGGGCAAAGCGCCACCGCCACCGAAAATTAAGTTTGAGACGGGTGGAGAACCGGCACCACTGGAGATGAAGCTTGAGGCAGGTGGATCGCCACCACTGCCGCAGACATCACTCTAGGTGTCTGGCAGGTCTTGGAAATACGTTATTGCCCGCTGAGTCCAGTGGTGACTGGAGCTTTCATCAGGTCCGCGGGGGAAGGACTCAAATGCAGGACTAAAAGGCTTTGGCTTGAGTTGAAACTCTTTATTCACCAAACACGAGTGAAAAAGCACTGGAACACTAACCGACACGTACATCAAGTAAAATCAATCTTTATTTTTTACAGACTTTTCATATTACAAAAACAACACAAAGTGCCTTACGATATTAAAATAATAAATCTAAAATCAATATATAATGAAATAAAAACAGCCACCACTTTCACCTTACCTCCACCTCATACATGCACAGCCTGAACTTTACAATGATCCAACAGTCACACAGGAGAGCAGAGCACAAATCTGAAAGACACAGGTGTAACACAAGGGTGAT
Source organism: Salarias fasciatus (assembly GCF_902148845.1). Lineage (NCBI taxonomy): Eukaryota > Metazoa > Chordata > Actinopteri > Blenniiformes > Blenniidae > Salarias > Salarias fasciatus. Next base: position 4,340,503 of record NC_043760.1, on the reverse strand, counting down.
GAGCACAAGGAGAAGTCCATTGGCTAGAAGAACTTGAGGTGAGGCAGACACAGACAACAGGTGGGGTAGATGTAACACACAGGGAAGGACAAGGACAAAGGGAAGGATGGGAGACCTGGCCAGACGGGTGGGACCCAAAGGGTCCTGACAGAGAATCAGTGTTTGGGATGTCAGGCGGGAGGAAATGCCTAGGTTGGTTAGCGGAGCAACTGAAAGCTCTGTTCCCCATGGTGCAGAGACAGAGAGGTGGATAGGGGAGGAAAACTTGAGGGAGCGAGAGGGGATGGCGTTGTGAGTGAGATTGGACAGATGGGGGGGGTGGATGGCTTTAAAGTTGTACAGGAGGATTTTGAAAATGATTGAAAGATTGAAATGAATGATTAAAAGTGAGGTTATTGATTTGGGAGTGGAAAAGGAAGAGAGCTGTGGAGGATGACACCCAGACTCTTGACCCGAGGGGAGGGGTCACTGAGGAGTCGTCAATGGTGAGGGGGAAACTCTCAGCTTCAGGCAGGGTGGATTTGTGTGGATGATGGATGGATGAGAAGAAGTTATTGTCTGGGTCTGTTTCATATTCCAAGTCCTGTGAGTATATTCATTGTATTCAAAGATGATTCCAGTTTCAAATGATTATTTCAATCATAATTCCGTTGCTCTCTGCGACCCGGTGGTTGAGGAATCCCTGGATTAGAAATCAGCTTCACTTGTCAAAGAAGTACAGCCTCTCCAATAGGGCCTGGGATCGTGACGTCATCACTTGGAGCTGCGGCCATGTTGGCCGCTCTCTCCCGTTGTTTACATGGACCGCAAACGCATTGTGTACAGACGTGCTGTCATCGTTCGTGCGGACACATTCGCTATTTTTTTCTATCTACAAATGCAACCCTGCCCAGACGTTGTTGTGTTGTTGGTTGTGATAGCAGAACACACGATCGCCAGGGTAAAAAGATCCAAAACGGACTTTGTTTTTATCATTTTCCTGCTTGGAAGCGCCATCAAGGAGAACGAGTTTCTGCACTGACTAAATCTCGCCGTCTCGCTTGGATCGCGGCTGTAAGACGACCAAACATAACTTTTCATTGCATTCGAATGTGGGACTTATATGCGCGGAGGTAAAGATTCCTGTCTTCACAAAATTCCGCTATCAGCTGGATGCAAGAGATGTGGAGAGCACCAGAAAATTTGCCCACCTCCTCATTCATGTCGAAAGGGTAATCATAACCATCCGCAACAAATACACTGTTATCTGTGAAAGCAACAATTCACATGGTTTTGCCCTGCAAGGATGATGAGCTGACTTTCCTTGATAAGATAGTTACTGTATGTTGCGCGCTGACAAACATGAGCCCAAGCTGCTGAAATGAATACCTGTTAAGTGGAGCTATAAATGTCTGTGGTATCCTTACCCACTATTTTTTAAATAAAGACACTGAAATGTATTTCAGTTGTTTGGGTTTTTTTTTTTTTTTTTTTTTTTTTTTTGGTGTTTATTGAAATGAAGTGTCTCGTAACACATGCAGCCTGCGGTCATAAATATATTCTGTCAAAATGAACAAAATGGCCGGTAGTGCAAACAGAACATTTAAACATAATGTTAAGAGGAGAAAATAAAGTTAATAATACAGAATAAATAGTAGTTTTTCAAAACTACATAAAAGGGTGTGTGCAAAACTTGCAAAATGCTTGACATGAAAAAAAAACTGTGCATATTAAGACAATGTTATTTGTAAAAATACTCTCAAAATGAACACAAATAACAGTAGTGCAAACAGACAAATAGAATAAAAGGAGAATATATAAATATAAAAGGAGAAAATTTCTAAATGTATCCTATAAACTCAGCTAACAACACAACCGAAGAAAATACAGTAAGTTGATAACCATTCAAACCGTTAATAACTGCAATTTTTTTCAAGATAACGGCTTCTGGCCTCCTTATTAAGCGTAAGTTGATATATATCCGACCCTTTTAGGCATTTCAGCATTTTTTCTTGCTTTCTGCAGCTCTAATCATACATCTTCTCCTGCTCGTGTCTGGGTTTGTTATGTGTTTGTTTACACTTGTGAGCGGCCAACATGACCGCCACCCCCCACAATGCAAAGCGTGATCCCAAGCCCTATATGTCAGGATCCCCTCTGCTCCCCCATGACCCCTCTGCTCCTCCATTACTCCTCTGCTCCCCCACATCCTCTGAGTCTTTCCGTTTCCCTTGTCTCCTCACCTCTTTCCAGTCTTTCAATTAATCAGTGGTGTCTCGTCTCCTCCCCTTTCCCGGTGTAGTTATGCTCCGTTCACTGTGCAAATCTGACCCAATTTTAATTTTCTGCTCACAAGTGATCCATAGCTGAACTTTTTTGTGACTTTTTTGAGCGAATGTTCCAATTCTGATTTTTTCACACCAGACCCATGCCTCCTTCATCTGTAGTGCCAAGTCGCATGAGCATCTGTTATTTTTGGAGGCGACCGCGGTCTGAATGCTCAAGTCGCACAGACACGACAGACTGACGTTATGGATCTGTGGCGGAGGAAGTTGGCACAGAGAAAGCTTTGTTCTCTTTTTCCTCAAGCTCCTTGTTTCCCTCATCGTTTTCTCTAAACTATGTCGGCTCTTCTTACGCACACACTTGAAAATTGATATATACTTGCTGAACTGTGTGACGTACGTATACTCCCATAAACAGTGAACTCAGTTTGACTGTCTGGTCGTTTCACGTTCACACTGCAGTCTGATAGAAGTTGCATTTAAATGTAGTGTGAATGTTTATGCAAAAAAAAAAATCGAATCTCAACATGAAACTGAAACCGAGCATCAAGACCTGTAGGTTGTACGTCGCCTTAGTCTTCCCATGTATGTCTGCTTCCATGCCTCCGTCCAGCGTTCCTCCTATGCTTCACCTCACCGGTTTGGGATTCTGCTCGCTTCCTGACTCTTCCTGGCTTCTGCCTGATCCTCATCTGATACCTCTGCCTGGATTTGTAGCTCAGTAAAGATCTCTGAAGTGTTCATCTCATTCCAGTCTACTTTTGGTTCCATGCCAACCATTATACCGTAGGTTTAGTGTGGAATATAGCCGAGGTAATGTGAAGCACAGGTCATGTTATTGATCATTTCTAACCCCACCTGAATGATATGTGACCATTTTGCATGTATGGGCTCATAAAAAATAAGTATTGGATACACAGATGTTTTTAGCCAATGATTTTGAATCCATGGAGATGTCTTCGATCCATAATGAGAACAAATTTATTATCAGAGTCACTACTTTGGTTTTGAATGTGCCAGAAGATTTTAAGTTGGATTTTCAGCAGTACCAGTCACCGTGAATGTAATTCTCCTCAAGGTCGTCTAAATGAGGTCAAACACGAGCACACAGCAGTTTACAAAGGTGAACCGTTTATTGGAATGAAAAGATCTAGCACATGTCCATGATGCGCCTCATGCTCATGAACCTCATGCCGCTCATTCCCATCTCCCTGAAGCTGCGGTACTCTCCGGGCCTC